>NC_038253.2:22114207-22281992 GCF_000004515.6 Glycine max
CTGTGTTTCCTGATTGCCTAAGTGCGGACCCTCAAGGCAATCCTCCATTCTCCCCCTTTTTTTGGAGCTCCATGAATTTTGTTTTCGTTCATGTGTCCTCCACTTTCGAGTTTGGAGCTGTGTTTCATGATTGCTTAAGTGTAGACCCTCAAGGCAATCCTCCATTCTCCCCCATTTTCGGAGTTCCATGAATTGTGTTTTCATTCATGTGTCCTCCACTTTCGAGTTTGGAACTGTGTTTCATGGTTGCCTAAGTGCGGACCCTCAAGGCAATCCTCCATTCTCCCCCTTTTTTTGGAGTTCCATGAATTTTGTTTTCGTTCATGTGTCCTCCACTTTCGAGTTTGGAGCTGTGTTTCATGATTGCCTAAGGGCGGACCCTCAAGGCAATCCTCCATTCTCCCTTTTTTTCGGAGCTCCATGAATTGCGTTTTCGTTCATGTGTCCTCTACTTTCGAGTTTGGAGCTGTGTTTCATGATTGCTTAAGTGCGGACCCTCAAGGCAATCCTCCATTCTCCCCCTTTTTTCGGAGCTCCATGAATTGTGTTTTCGTTCATGTGTCCTCCACTTTCGAGTTTGGAGCTGTGTTTCATGATTGCCTAAGTGTGGACCCTCAAGGCAATCCTCCATTCTCCCCCTTTTTTCGGAGCTCCATGAATTGTGTTTTCCTTCATGTGTCCTCCACTTTCGAGTTTGGAGCTGTGTTTAATGATTGCCTAAGTGCGGACCCTCAAGGCAATCCTCCATTCTCACCCTTTTTCGGAGCCCCATGAATGTTATTGCCTAGAGCTGTTCATGTCTCCTCGACTTTCAAGTTTGGAGCTGTGTTTCATGATTGCCTAAGTGCGGACCCTCAAGGCAATCCTCCATTCTCCCCTTTTTTTAGGAGCTCCATGAATTGTGTTTTCGTTCATGTGTCCTCCACTTTCGAGTTTGCAGCTGTGTTTCATGATTGCCTAAGGGCGGACCCTCAAGGCAATCCTCCATTCTCACCCTTTTTCGGAGCCCCATGAATGTTATTGCCTAGAGCTGTTCATGTCTCCTCGACTTTCAAGTTTGGAGTTGTGTTTCATGATTGCCTAAGTGCAGACCCTCAAGGCAATCCTCCATTCTCCCCTTTTTTTCGGAGCTCCATGAATTGCGTTTTCGTTCATGTGTCCTCCACTTTCGAGTTTAGAGCTGTGTTTCATGATTGCCTAAGTGCGGACCCTCAAGGCAATCCTCCATTCTCACCCTTTTTTCGGAGCTCCATGAATTGAGTTTTCGTTCATGTGTCTTCCACTTTCGAGTTTGGAGCTGTGTTTCATGATTGCTTAAGTGCGGACCCTCAAGGCAATCCTCAATTCTCACCCTTTTTAGGAGCCCCATGAATGTTATTGCCTAGGGCTGTTCATGTCTCCTCGACTTTCAAGTTTGGAGCTGTGTTTCATGATTGCCTAAGTGCGGACCCTCAAGGCAATCCTCAATTCTCACCCTTTTTAGGAGCCCCATGAATGTTATTGCCTAGGGCTGTTCATGTCTCCTCGACTTTCAAGTTTGGAGCTGTGTTTCATGATTGCCTAAGTGCGGACCCTCAAGGCAATCCTCCATTCTCCCCTTTTTTTCGGAACTCCATGAATTGCGTTTTCGTTCATGTGTCCTCCACTTTCGAGTTTGGAGCTGTGTTTCATGATTGCTTAAGTGCGGACCCTCAAGGCAATCCTCCATTCTCCCCCTTTTTTCGGAGCTCCATGAATTGCGTTTTCGTTCATGTGTCCTCCACTTTCGAGTTTGGAGCTGTGTATCATGATTGCTTAAGTGCGGACCCTCAAGGCAATCCTCCATTCTCCCCCTTTTTTCGGAGCTCCATGAATTGTGTTTTCCTTCATGTGTCCTCCACTTTCGAGTTTGGAGCTGTGTTTAATGATTGCCTAAGTGCGGACCCTCAAGGCAATCCTCCATTCTCACACTTTTTCGGAGCCCCAAGAATGTTATTGCCTAGAGCTGTTCATGTCTCCTCGACTTTCAAGTTTGGAGCTGTGTTTCATGATTGCTTAAGTGCGGACCATCAAGGCAATCCTCATTTTCCCTTTTTTTTGGGAGCTCCATCACTTCCGATTTCGTTCATGTGTCACTCATCTTACGAGTTAGGAGCTGTGTTTAAGGATTACTAAAGTGCGAACCCTCAAGGCAATCCTCATTTCTCATCCTTTTTAGTAGCCCCATGAATGTTATTGCCAGGGCTTGTTCATGTGTCCTCCACTTTAGAGTTGGGAGTTATGTTTCATGATTGCCTAAGTGGGGACCCTCAAGGCAATCCTCCTTTCTCCCTTTTTTTCGGAGCTCCATGAATTGCGTTTTCGTTCATGTGTCCTCCACTTTCGAGTTTGGAGCTGTGTTTCATGATTGCTTAAGTGCGGACCCTCAAGGCAATCCTCCATTCTCCCCCTTTTTTCGGAGCTCCATGAATTGTGTTTTCCTTCATGTGTCATCCACTTTCGAGTTTGGAGCTGTGTTTCATGATTGCCTAAGTGCGGACCCTCAAGGCAATCCTCCATTCTCACCCTTTTTCGGAGCCCCATGAATGTTATTGCCCAGAGCTGTTCATGTCTCCTCCTTTTTTCGGAGCTCCATGAATTGCGTTTTCGTTCATGTGTCCTCCACTTTCGAGTTTGGAGCTATGTTTCATGATTGCCTAAGTGCGGACCCTCAAGGCAATCCTCCATTCTCACCCTTTTTCGCAGCCCCATGAATGTTATTGCCTAGGGCTTTTCATGTGTCCTCCACTTTCAAGTTTGGAGTTGTGTTTCATGATTGCCTAAGTGCGGACCCTCAAGGCAATCCTCCATTCTCCCCCTTTTTCGGAGCCCCATGAATGTTATTGCCTAGCGCTGTTCATGTGTCCTCCACTTTCGAGTTTGGAGCTGTGTTTCATGATTGCCTAAGTGCGAACCCTCAAGGCAATCCTCCATTCTCCCCCTTTTTTCGAAGCTCCATGAATTGCATTTTCGTTCATGTGTCCTCCACTATCGAGTTTGTAGCTGTGTTTCATGATTGCCTAAGTGCGGAACCTCAAGGCAAGCCTCCATTCTCACCCTTTTTCGGAGCCCCATGAATGTTATTGCCTAGGGCTGTTCATGTGTCCTCGACTTTCAAGTTTGGAGCTGTGTTTCATGATAGCCTAAGTGCGGACCCTCAAGGCAAACCTCCATTCTCCCCTTTTTTCGGAGCTCCATGAATTGCGTTTTCATTCATGTGTCCTCCACTTTCGAGTTTGGAGCTGTGTTTCATGATTGCCTAAGTGTGGACCCTCAAGGCAATCCTCCATTTTCCCCCTTTTTTCGGAGCTCCATGAATTGCGTTTTCATTCATGTGTCCTCCACTTTCGAGTTTGGAGCTGTGTTTCATGATTGCCTAACTGCGGACCCTCAAGGCAATCCTCCATTCTCACCCTTTTTCGGAGCCCCATGAATGTTATTGCCCAGGGCTGTTCATGTCTACTCGTCTTTCAAGTTTGGAGCTGTGTTTCATGATTGCCTAAGTGCGGACCCTCAAGGCAATCCTCCATTCTCCCCTTTTTTTCGGAGCTCCATGAATTGCGTTTTCGTTCATGTGTCCTCCACTTTCGAGTTTGGAGTTGTGTTTCGTGATTGCCTAAGTGCGGACCCTCAAGGCAATCCTCCATTCTCCCCCATTTTTCGGAGCTCCATGAATTGCGTTTTCGTTCATGTGTCCTCCACTTTCGAGTTTGGAGCTATGTTTCATGATTGCCTAAGGGCGGACCCTCAAGGCAATCCTCTATTCTCACCCTTTTTCGGAGCCCCATGAATGTTATTGCCTTGGGCTTTTCATGTGTCCTCCACTTTCAATTTTGGAGTTGTGTTTCATGGTTTCCTAAGTGCGGACCCTCAAGGCAATCCTCCATTCTCCCCCTTTTTCGGAGCCCCATGAATGTTATTGCCTAGCGCTGTTCATGTGTCCTCCACTTTCGAGTTTGGAGCTGTGTTTCATGATTGCCTAAGTGTGGACCCTCAAGGCAATCCTCCATTCTCACCCTTTTTCGGAGCCCCATGAATGTTATTGCCTAGGGCTGTTCATGTGTCCTCCACTTTCGAGTTTGGAGCTATGTTTCATGATTGCCTAAGTGCGGACCCTCAAGGCAATCCTCCATTCTCCCCCTTTTTTCGGAGTTCCATGAATGTTATTGCCTAGGGCTGTTCATGTGTCCTCCACTTTCGAGTTTGGAGCTGTGTTTCATGATTGCCTAAGTGCGGACCCTCAAGGCAATCCTCCATTCTCACCCTTTTTCGGAGCCCCATGAATGTTATTGCCTATGGCTTTTCATGTGTCCTCCACTTTCAAGTTTGGAGTTGTGTTTCATGATTGCCTAAGTGCGGACCCTCAAGGCAATCCTCCATTCTCCCCCTTTTTTCGGAGCTCCATGAATTGCGTTTTCGTTCATGTGTCCTCCACCTTCGAGTTTGGAGCTATGTTTCATGATTGCCTAAGTGCGGACCCTCAAGGCAATCCTCCATTCTCCACCTTTTTTGGAGCCCCATGAATGTTATTGCCTAGCGCTGTTCATGTGTCCTCCACTTTCGAGTTTGGAGCTGTGTTTCATGATTGTCTAAGTGCGGATCCTCAAGACAATCCTCCATTCTCCACCTTTTTTCGGAGCCCCATGAATGTCATTGCCTAGCGCTGTTCATGTGTATATGTGTATATGTATATTATATTCGTTGTTCTTGTTGTTGTTTGTATTTTGTTTTGTGCAGAAGAAAAAGAAGGAGTAGAGACGAGAGTCGTCATCACGAAAAGGGCAGGACGGACGAAATCAGTGTCCTATCTTTGCTTTCCTCTTATCTCCGATGAGAGGTACGTAAAGAGGGGCAACTGTCATACCCTAATTTCGTTCGGGGATTATTACTTGATGTCATGCAACCTTTGGTTAGCCGCTTTGAGATACTTGGCGTCCTTTGTTGTACAATAAATGAAGTCCCAAGACGTCTCAGAAATCAAAAGGAAGCAGGCTTGCGCGATCCGTGAAATTTCGTAATGTGGCGGAAATCGAAAAGAGGTGTTTTTGTGCAATCCGTGAGTTTCCGTAACTTCTTCGAAAGCTAAAAAAGAGTAAATACATAATCCGTAAGGATTCGTAACCTTGCGGAAGAAAAATAAGTATCGTTACGAAATTCGTAAAGTTTCGTAACGTTACGGAAAAAGAATTACCAAAAAAAATAGAAGGGGGTGCATTTAGTAAAAAGGGGGTGCAAATAGAAATCTGTCCCACTTGGGCCTTCCAGATCCTTCCTCCAGAAGGCTGTTGCTTCTGGAGGAAGCAACCTTGCTCGCCTGGGCGAGCTGGGTGGCAAGCTCCTCCCCTATTTTGCTATAAATAGGGGGAGGAGTGAAGAAGAAAAGGGTTCAGCCTTCTTGGCACTTCTCTCTCTCTCGAAATTGCTAAAGAAAATTATTTCCGTGAAGAAAATCCAAGCCGAGGCGCTTCCGTAACGTTTCCGTGAGTAATTACGCGAAGATTCTCGACCGTTCTTCAACATTCATCGTTCGTTCTTCGTTTTCTTCAGTCTTCAACGGGTAAGTACCTCAAATCGAGCTTTTCAATTCATTGTATGTACCCGTGGTGGTCCACATTTTGTTTCATGTATTTTTATTCTCGTTTTCATTTGCTTTTTATACCCCCTTTTGACGTGCTTAAGCCATTTATTTAAGTCATTTCTCGCTTAATCTAAAAATAAAATAAATTTCCACTGATCGTTTGAATTGTATCATCCGTTAATTTTGGTTAAAATGAATTCTGACCATTCGATCGTGCCGTAACCACGTTGGAAATCAAAAAAGAGGTAAAATAATAATATAATAATAAAAAAAAATAATACCTTTTAGTAAAGTAAAGCGAAAAATCAATCGGACGTTTTCTCTTTGGGATTTCTCATTCTTAATTGAATTGACTAATAACTAAAGTGAAACTAAGGCTAAAATCAAACTCGCCTAGTCAAGCTCGTCCACAAAAATAGGTTTTTTGAAAGTTTATCATTTTAGTTTCTTACTAAGTAAAATGGATCTTTTTTAAAGGTCCAACGCCTTAAAATGATCACCTTTCAAGTAAAAAGAATCACTTGATTCACGCATAAAAAAGAACTACGTAGGTCTGATTTCCTCTTCGATGGAGGGTACGTAGGAGCAAGAGCCCCGCTTTTGTCGACCTCAAAAAATAAAAAGAAATAAAAGTTAAGATAACACAATTCCATAATTCTAAAAAATAGGCTGTTGTCCTTTGAGACAAACGTGAGAGGTGCTAATACCTTCCTCAAACGTAAATACAACTCCCGAACTTAGAATTTTCATTTTGACCTGTTTCCTTCGGTTTTGCCAACGTTTTCCACAAATAAACGTTGGTGGCAACTCCGCGCATCTTTCCTCCTTTGGAAAGCGCACCCGTGAGCCTCGCCCTCGCTCGCCCGCGAAGGGCACGTTGCGACAACATTTAGTGTTTTTCAAACAGCTCTTGAGCAAGGCCTTAAAGATATCAAATATAACTTCAATTAAAAAATATTATATTAACTGTAAAAAGACTAGAAAACAAAAGGAACTACAATATACCCTACCAATAGGGTCGGATGAATCCACTATAACTGCATCGTAAGTTCCTTTTGGAACATTCTTCAAGAATGCAACTCCTAGATCATTGAGAGACAATCTATCATGTGAAAAATTGTCCTAAACAGTAAAGTAGTTAAGGAACATAAAAAAATATGCAGAAGCTGACCATACCATCACCAACAGTAAGTGTTACATGTGGGTCCTCAAAACCTACTGCTATATCAGGGAAAAATTGTTTAGAGACCTGCAAAGAGTGGCAACTTCAATTTTGATATTGGGCTTATACTGCTATACCATAAAACTTCATTCATTAAGCATAAAAGATTGTTTTTAGAACGAGAAAAACATGCAATGACCAATATCACTAAGTAGAGAAAACCACTCAACTTAGAAGAACATGGAGAGCAAGAGAAACTAACTATATGCAGGACAGTAGTCTGTCAATAAAATTATTTAGATTTGATTAGAGATAGGGAAGAATAATTTGGGTCATTACTTACTTCGACAACCATCTTGTCTATTTCAAAAATGTCTATCTTCTCTACTGAGGAATGACGAGCTACTTCCCGCAGGACTCCACCATCTCCTCCACCAATAACCAAAACCTAACAAAAAGAAAACAACAAGGAAAAGAATAATTAATTCCATACAGCAAGGAAAAGAATAATTAATTCCATACAACAAGAAAACAACAAGGGATAACAAGCTAATATTCCTCAAAACTTCTTGCTCATAATTTATTCAACATTTCATTCTCATGGTTCAAGTCATATCTCAAATATTATACTCCATGAGTGTCATCCTTCCTACTCTCATCAACACATGTCATTCATATCTCTTCTAATAAGAGGTAAAAGGAACTGGAATGTTAACAGAATTTGAACGCAGCTATTGGTTCCCTTTGGGATTGACCTTAATCTGATGTTGGAACCATGTGACTTGAGTCCATAATTTAAAGTCATGTTTCTAACACAGATCCAAACATTTTGGTAAAAGCAAAAATCATGTTAAACCCATCCTAAACTCAAGTCATGCCTTCCAAACTGGTCATAATTTTCTGCTACATAACAAAAAGTATTGCAGTCTAAACTAAAAATTTCAACCAACCAAATATCTAGAAAGTCCAACATGAAGAAGGGCTCCTTCTGAAATTTTTCCTCAGTTAATTCTCATCCTATGCACATCAGATTAGTCTCCATTTACGTAGGCTTAATCCAACTCTGTTACTTGCTGACTGTACAACAATGCCTTCTTAAATGGTTTTCTACTACATGATGTTTCTAGCAGTGAGGAATAAGCAAAGATGCTGCAGCAAGGACTTTACCCAAGTCCCCATATTCTTCTTCACAAAGGCATCCAAATTGGCTTTCATAAGATAAATAGTTGGCTGCTTCCATTTATGAATTTGGACATTATCATTTGATATCACTTCAATTGTAGGCACAACTAAATTCTAATATTTTTCTAACAGTAGTCACATGGGGACTTTCCTTTGTTGAAAACAGCCATTGGTTTCTTCTAAACCAGATGGTCCACGGAAGTTCTGGCTGCTTCCATTTATGAATTTGGACATTATCATTTGATATCACTTCAATTGCAGGCACAACTAAATTCTAATATTTTTCTAACAGTAGTCACATGGGGACTTTCCTTTGTTGAAAACAGCCATTGGTTTCTTCTAAACCAGATGGTCCACGGAAGTTCACAGATATGAGCCACACCAATATGTAAACACCTGTCAAACTAGACTGCAAAGTCCCTATCTTACAAAACATCCATTCTTCCTTCTAACGAAGATGCAAACCATGCCATGTTCGATTCTTCACATAATAATAAAGCATGTACCTCAGTTTCAGGTTCTTGGCTAGAATCATTTCCCAAATCTCACAAATAACCATGCATCATAGAAAAATTACAATCACTACTCAAATTCAAATGAGACAATTCTTCGTGAGATTTGGATAAAGTAAAAAAAAAATAACTTTGTTAAGAATGTGTGAGCTACGAAAACCATTTATAATCTCGTTGCTTGATCTTTGCTTCAGCTTCCATGGAGATTGTGGTCTCTTTGAAATCCGTTGTTGCAGATCTGACAAATGAACCTATTAGTTGGCAAAAGAGTTTTTGGAGACCACCTTCTCACTACCAGTGGGAGTGATTTCTCTTTTACTACCCACGCTAGAATCCCATACTTCTAATGTGGGACTAGTCTCATACCCTGTTGGATCCTAACATTGGATCTTGGTTAGCATCTTGCTTTTGCTTGTATTATTATGACTAGTCTCACAACTGTTGATGTCGATATTTGTATGTTGTTGTATGTCATCAATGTAATTTGCTATATAAACAATTGTTGTTCATGCTGAGTGAATCTTAGATTCCCATTTGAGACTAAATGCAATATTTCTTGCAGACAATTTGCATTAGTCATTGTATTTAGTCTTATATTGTCCGTTTGGACAGTTTGGGGAGACTAGTATTTTTATGTTAGATTCATTCGTTAAGGTTATTATTATTTTGATTAATTTGATGAAATTTCGGTTCAATGCATTTCAATTTTTTCTCTGAGTGCATACTTGATTATCGAGAAATTCATTTCACCGATGTCATGTCATGTACTTGGAGACCAATGCGAAATGCTGCCGAAATTTAGTCAAAATTTTCAAAATAATGCTAACCCTAACGTTTGAAGCTAACATAAAAGACAGTCTTCCTAAATGGGAGAGGGCTACACCTATAAATGGGTCCAGTTTTGCCAGACTCGCAGAGACCCTTCTTGGGAGGTATCTTCCTTGTCATTTAAGTTGTTTTTCAAAAAACATTAACTTGTTATACTTCATTCTAGCAATTTGAAGGATTATTGTTTTATTTTTGCAGGATGTGCGCAAAAAGGCACAGGCCATCCAGAAACAGAACACTGCCCCCCACGTTTTGTCTCGTGGGGGTTATGAATATTTGGAGCAGAAGCTCCTGGCTGCGAAGACCAAGAAGAAGCTGGAGGAAGCTGCACAATCAGGAAGCGTTGATGGCATCATCGACCCTCCATCCCTGGTCAGACGCCACGTGAAGTGGAAGATGGTCCGCACGAAGAAAACAGGGTAGATGACGACTGAGGCCGCAAAGGAAATCACTGAGAAGATCGTAAGTCATTTTCAACTAACCATTAGAATTATATTTCAAGATTTTGTGAATGCCATGTACAACTATGTGCTTTCTGTGCAGGATTCCTTTAAGGAGCAGGCGACACAACGATCCTTTGTCCCCCATGGACGTCAGGATGTTCTCACTGCTGCTATTGAACGTCCAGAGCACCTTAGACGTGTCCGTGCTGCTGGAGCCGGTGTCACCATCAAACAATACTTTGGATCGGTTCCACAGGCGTCCCGCAGCTCTTCCTCCCTGCCTCTTGAAGAATTGCAGCAGCTGACCCAGCAAATCAGGGACCAGCTAGAGGAGTCCATCACAGAAAATGTGATGCGACAGCTCATGGCATCGTTCAGCCAGATGTAGTCCCAGATTCTATCCCAGATGCAATCTCAGGGATTTTGACTGCCTCTTGAGCCTCTGGTTGGTCCCTCAAGTCCTCGAGTAAGAACAAAGGGGAGTTGTGTTGATCCCTCAGGAAACAATCCTGAGACGGGTGACTCAGATAGGTGCGACTTGTACATCGAAACAGATCCTGCCTGCTTGGTTGCCCTGGGCAGAGTTTATGAGGGATCCACTTTTGTTCATAACACTCCTTTGTTTCCTGGCCAAGTAAAGGTGGGTGTGGAGGAGGTTACAGATATAGATGCTCCAGTTCCTGTACCCACTGATGATGTTTCCTTAGTGGGGTAGGAAATTCACACCTTTCTTGCTTGGCCGACACATCTGGTCAAGTCTTTATCACAGCATGTACTTTTCTCTTACTATATGCTTCTTCTTTTTGAATTAATTCATTCAGCGTACCTCAAATTAGGCCATTTAACTTTGTTTCATGAACAGGCAGCTGTGTCTCCGGCAAAACCACCTCAAAAGCCCGATCCGGAGGTCGATGATCTGCTTTATCTGATGACATTGACCATCCCAGTGCTTTTCTTGAGGCCTTACCAGCTTACATGGGATGCCACCAGTTCGGGGTCTTTAATCCAGACTTCCCGCTCTACATAAAGCATGAAGACCTCTCCGAAATCGCACACAGTGATCAATGTCTCAGCATATCAGTGTTACAGTTGTGGATTTTGTAAGTCATTTTAGATTACTTTTAATTACCTAAATTATTGTTTTAAATTCATTAATATTTAACTTTGACTTAACATAAATAGGCATCTGACTGAAACAAGTATGCCAGCAGGGAATTCTGATATCTATGGATTCCTCGAGCCACAGTCCATTCAGAGGTCTGGGCAATCGCAGTTTGAGACTGGAAGCTACATAAAGAGTTGGATGCAGAGTTCAAAACGCAATGTCTATCTTGGAGCCTACCTGAATGGGTAAGTCACACAAAATAACTGAATTTAATTAATGTTTACTAATATACAAACCCATATTCATCCCCACTGCAGCGGACACTGGCAGATGGTGGTCATTATGCCCAACGAACACCTAGTTGTGTGGTTTTGTTCATTGCATAACAAGCCAGACAACTACCTTAAGAGGATAATTAATAGGTCAGTATTCTTTTCAATGCATTTGCATTCAAATACCTCAACAACACCACTTTTTAATTGTTACTCGCATGGAACAGTGCTTTAAAAGGTCTTGATGATGCTCCACAGCCTAAATCAAAGGCTCCTGCTAGGTGGATTGTCATCAAGGTACGTCATTTACATAAAACTTCCACTTATATATATTTCTTATGTGTCTGTACACTAATTGTTTAATTAATATTCAAATTTCATTATGAATTTAGTGTAATAGACAAAAAGGAAGTACTGAGTTCGGCTACTATGTCATGCACTTGATGTCCACCATCATTTTAGGAAGTTTTAGGAATAATTGGGAAGCGATACGTTTATTCCAAACAAATTCGATTTTTTTTATAATTTGTATTACATTATTAACTTATTATCATTTATTTCATCATGCACTATTTTAACGATCCTAGACCATTGGAGCCAGAGAGATTAAAGGCGTTGCGGATCTAGTGGGCACAGTATTATCTCCGAGTTAGAGATCAGACCTAGGATTTAGGGACATTAAGTTTAGCTTAGTTTACTTTGGTTTAACATTTTTGACATTTCCTATGTAATTTGAACATTGAATTCATTTGTTGATCATTGTTTGTGATAAATCAATTATTCAATGTTTATTATGACTAAAACTACTTCAAAGCAGAATAAAATGTTTTTTTGCTGTGAATTGGGTCTGAAATTGCATTTTACAGGTACAATTTTGGGTTTATTGTAAAAACAAAAAGTTTATATAAAAAGAAAAAACTTCAAAACAACATCGATTATTAACAAAAACCGATGTTAATATAGTAAACAAGACCGGTGATGCAATCCTACCCCGCAAGGGCATTGGATAGAAAACTCCAAGTAGATTGGGCCATAGATGCAAGAGAAGGCCCTAGGGTTCTTATGAGCCTTAGGGTAGATTTCGGGCCCATGGGCTAAGTATGAGCCCACTTATCTTTGTAAATATTAGATTAAGGTTTCATTATTTTTGGGCCTTGTATTTAGGGCTCCATAATGTAGGTAGGGTACCCTAGAAATATAGGATTTTTTTAGCCCTTGTATTTTAGGGCACCTAGACTAGTTTTTGTATTAGGGGTAGTTTTGTAATTTCACATGCACTAAGTGGATATTTGATGTGTGTGGTTGGAAATAAATTTAATTGAATTGGTAGAAGCCCAATCCAATTAAATTTTAGAGGGGGAGGTGAGCATTTGCTTACTACATCCCATTGCCACATCATATAGTCACACTTTGTGCATGTCCTTCATGCTTTACATGCTTCATGACACCTAAGCACACTTAGTGGAGAATCTTGGAATTGATCTTGGATTAGTGGGCTGAACCATAACTAAAATTCACTAATCATAATTAGTGAAATTTTGGCTCCAAAGTTTGGCTCCACAAATTCAATTTCAAATTCAAGTGAAATTTGAATTTCCCTCCAATTTTGTGTGACACTTAGGCTATAAATAGAGGTCATGTGTGTGCATTTTTTTTCAACTTTGATCATTTGAATATTAAACTTCAGATTTCAAAGCTCATTTAGGGCACAAAATTTCGTGCTCTTCTCTCCCTCTCCCTTCATTCATCTCCTTCTTCCTCCAAGCTCTTATCCATGGCCTCCTATGGTGGTGAGCTTCTTCTAGACTCATCTTCTCCTTGAAGTGGCGTCTCCTCTCTCTCTCCCTTTCTCCATTCCGCTGCCATTCATCTTCCAAGAAGCAAAGGAATCCATTGATGAAGAAGATCCTAGGCCTACAAGCTCCAATGGAGCTTGCATCAACCAGTTATTTACAAAAACCGATGTCAACATGAACCTTAACATCGGTTATGTAAATAACCGCTGTTAATATACAAACGTTAACATCAGTTATTTATACATAACCGATGTTAACGTTTGTATATTAACATCCGTTATTTATAAATAACCGATGTTATATACAAAGAACTACAACAAATAAGTGTATGCATCATGAACGTTGACATCGGTTTTCTAGTGAAACCGATGTTAATGTAATATATTAACATCGGTTTTGCTTGAAAACCGATGTTAATATATTACATTAACATTGTTTTTACTAGAAAACCGATGTGAATATATAACATTAACATCGGTTTTACTAGAAAATCGATGTCAAGGTTCATCATGCATACACTTATTTTGTTGTAGTTCTTTGTGTTTAACATTGGGTATTTAGAAAACTGATGTTATCATTTTTATGTTAACAATAATACATTCAACATCGGTACTTTCAACATCGGTTTTAAAACCAACGTAGAATGCCATAAATAACCGATGTTGAAAGTGTATTTTCTAATAGTGCCTAACACTAACCATAACTTCTACTGCAGTCGCTACGACTACCCTTCATTGCTACTTCACGTCGTGTCCAACCATAGAAAGATCTTCAAGGATGTTTCTATGAAGGCCCCCGGCGGCACTGATGACTCCACACATTTCCGCGGTAGTCTCCTCTACAACCACCTCACCTCCGTGTGACGTCATGTGGGACAAGGTTGTCAGCGTCCACGACCACCATGTCCCCCCTTACGTCATCGGGATTGGTGCTTCCCTCTATTGCCCTTTATGCTTACACTATTTTTTGCCGATTGGAATGGAGACTCTTGCCCAAAACCTGTTCAATGGAATGCTCGTGAATGGAAGGTCTATTGTTGTGGAAGCCATTGCACTTCTCAAGGGAAGGTGGAAGATTCTTCAAGATTTGAACACCAAAATTCAGTTCAGTCTTCTCTGCTTGAAGGAAGGTTGTTCCTTTGTTCATTTATCTCAATTTTTTAATTATTGTGATTATTATTTGAAATTTGAAGCGAACCATATATATTCAAGGCATCGAGTTTTTATAGCTGGGAAAAGGTTAGTTTCTTTAAAAATAATGAAGAAGTCCAGGAGCTGCACAAGTATTTATTTGCACATTGATCAATTTATTTTTCATTTTTATAATTAGAAAGATTCCAACTGAGGTTAAATTACTGTCACTTATACATGTATTTATTTTGTGCTTGTACTATGTTTGGGTTCTTAGGGAGTTTTATTGGGTGGAAGCATGTGCTTGGCATGGTGTTCTACCTTATCATAATCCTAATAATGAATGCCCCAAGTTATTCATATTCTAGCAACCTTTAGTTGCATGTCTCCTTTGGTCAAGATTCACTCAAAGATCACATTCATAGACTAGTATCAAATGCATTTTATATTTTTAGATAATTTCTTTACTTAGCTTTTACCTTGCATAATGGATTTATCTAGTTTCAACACTTGGAGGATTTCAGTAGATATGAGCACTGAAGAAGGCCTTTCCTCATGTTTCTATGGTTGCTTCTCAATGAATAAAAATAGGAACAAGATATAAATGGTTTAGGATTATTATGTTAGATATAACATTACCAGCATGAAAATCCTGACCTTTTTCATGTCTCATCCTCGAATATTTTTCTAATAGGGATGTTGGTATTATTTCTCATTCTCAGTGTTGATTTGATTTATTTGCTCAAACCAGCTTTTTGTTTTGTCAAGGACTACTGTTTGGAAACTTTCACTCTTCATCTTGTTCTTTTGTCAATCATATAGTTTAAAACTTACTAATGGTTAAGTTTCTTATTAAGTTAATGCATGTAAATAAAAACATCAATATCCTATTTAGTTATGCACTATATAATATTTTTTTGTAAAAACTCCTTTTGAAGAACTACTAAAGCAGCTTATGGAACAAGCTTTTAGATGAATTTTTCTATGACAACTTTTGCATCAAGGAGGAGTGTTGAAATTGCTACAAATTTCTAGAACATTCTTAAATATAATATGTATGAAAATGGTAGAATATCCTAGAACTATAGTGTCTATGAATATAGTAGAACAATCTAGAACTATAATGTGTATATGGTAGAACAATCTAGAACTATAAGTGTATGTATAAGATAGAATAATCTAGAACTATCATGATACTAATCTATCATGAAAACTCTAGAAAGACCTAAAGTAATGTAGAAACATTCACCACCATTGAGAGGTTGGTAACTTGAGCCTATAAATAGGCAATTGGTATGTTGTAATTGATCATCCAAAAAATCAATGACATAGCCTTCTTTCTAAAATAATTCTCTAAAACTATTAACTATCAACTATCATCTAACCAACTATCAACAATATGTATAATACTAACCTCATTTCCCTCATCAATATATGTCCAATACACACAAACATGCATTTTAATTAGTAGATTAAGTCAATGTCATTGGCATAACTATCCAATGTGACTTTATGTCTAATTCCTTGTAGATTAAGTTTGATTCGTTAGTGCTTGGTATTTCATTGACAAATAAATAGTCCTAGGGAGTTGTATGTATGTATGTTTTTCTTTTCTTAAAATTAAAAAACAGGTGGATGATGACTCACTTCTCATTGTATTAATCAAATATGGGGCTGCTCACCCCTACCTGTTCCATTGCAAAGAAGCTAAGAAAGAAACAGAACATGGCCCTTGCAAAAGAACTTATGGGTGTTTCCTCATTTGTTTTTGCCTCCTACAAAGTGTTTCTACACAAAAAGCATGGCACCTTCTAGGTCAATCCTATCTTGCTTCCTTTGGAAAACACAAAGTTATGAGGTTGAGGAAGGGAGCAAAGTTTCCAATGGCAGCTATTAGTGAGGATTTGATAAAGACCACATTGATAGTGCATGCAGAGAAACTAGTACAATTCAAGGTCAGAGCGGTGGTGACAATGAGGAATAAAATGAAAGAGGATTTCAAAGAGACTATCTTGAAGCATTTTGATGCTATCAATAATAGGATAGGAACAAGAAATATTGTGCTGGATGCTGATTATCAGCATCAAGATTGATCCAAGTAGGCCAGCCTTTCACAACTCACCATTCTAATCATTTTCTTTTTCTAGCTAGGTGTCACACATTGACCATTTTATAACAAAAAGTTTAATTTTCTTCTATCATTTTAAAGACTCTGAGAAAGGATATTCTTTTCTAACAAGGTAACTAACTAATCAGTAATTTTCCAACTTGGAAAGGTCAAAGCAATTATTGGTTATGATTTAATTTTAACAAGCTAGCTTTCTTTCCAGTAACATAATGATTTTTCCTTTAATTTTAATTTTATTTCTCTTTTATCTCCTATTATTTTGTCATGTTTCACTTTTTGGTGACCTTTTCCCTTCTTTTCTCGTATTTGGTGTTATTGTTGATTTTTTGAATGCCAGCACACAGGTAGGGGGAGAATTTGAATGATAATCCAAATCCTACTTAAATTTTAATGTTGATGTTTATAATACTGTTCTCATCCTATACCGACAATTCTATTTGGACTCTTCCCTATAATGATCATTTCGATAGTGACTTGTGTTAGCTGTGACTTACACCAGTCTCGTATTCAATTTCAATGTTCTTATTGAATCCCATTAGTACTCCTGTGGTTTGACACTTTCAAATGCTGAACCTTGGGATAGTTTAATTTTTGTTATCATTGGTACCTAGGGAATTTATGCTGTTCTAGATTGTCGTATCATATCTCTAGAATATATTGGTAAAACTCTAGAGTATCTTCAGTTTCAGAATATATCATCAAATCAATTAGTTATCTTATATGAAATACTACGAGCCATTTCCTACCCATTATGTTTCCTACTAGCTTCTTCAATGAAGGTTTAGTAATCTTATTATCATATTAGTAAGCTTTGGCTTGTTGTACTAGTAATGCTAAACTAGTACTGCACCTAATCATCACTAATAATAGGAACATTCGGTTAGTATTTTGGATTACATTATTACGCTCCATGTTAATCTCAGAATATTATTCAAAATCTTTATTTATTTGTTTTTCCTTCTTTTCCAATGCACTATAATTCAAATACATTTTATTTTTTATTATTTGTATATTTTTTTCCTGCTAATGTCCAATATATCTATATATGGTGCTTTAGAAGCTCCAATCAGGTTCTCCACTTGATGAAATGCCAATTGCTTGCCACAACGGAAGTTGTCAATCAAACAATGTATGTTTCTCAAATTTGAGACTCTCCAATTATTTTTACTGGAGAGAGTATCCAAATCCCAAACACAAACGTTTTGTAAAAATACATATTACTAGAAAATCTATTATTAATACAATTAATATGAATGTTTTGTTGATCAATTTTCATCTAATATTAATTCCATTAATTAATAATTAACTCATATAATGGAATTTTTGGTACACTCTGTTATTATTGAATTTATTTTTTAATAATTAGAATATTTTTTTGAAATGATTCAATAAATATATCAAATTTATTGTCATATAAAATTTGATCAAATTTCATGTGTATTAATCTAAATATGAAAATAAACTATATAGATATATCAAATTTATTGAATCCTATTATTTTCAAAACATAATTAAAATGCACAACATTACATGTATAGCAATGTATTGAAAGATACACACAACACTATAAAAAAACAACAAAATATTGGGGGGGGGGTCACCAAAATCAATATTCAATCTAATTGTGTTGTCTTCCATTAAGTCATTTGTAACAGTTCATTGTTCAATGAGTGTAGCCCCTCCAAACCCATTTTTCAAACGAACATCACAAATGAAAATCTAATATTTTATCATCCACAACGGTGGCAGAGGTATATAGATAAATTAACCGTGATGGATATAAAAAATTTATGGCGCAAAGAAATAGTCCTTAATATTTTTACTGACAAAAAATATTATACACTTTAATAAATTACACAATTTCATGATAAAAAATCAAAATACATAAGGTTTTACAGATTTAAAAGGATAAAGTGAGTAGAATTAGCACCAATATATTTTCTCTTTTATTTAAAAAATTATATATTGGGAGAAATACCTATTTTTTATGTTGGCAAAAAGTAATAATAATTTATGCAAGTAAAATAAATTACTTAGTGGGCCCAATTGCCCCCATAATTAGCAACATGCGTATGTCCCAGCACATAAAATAATCACTATCCGGTAATTTATGCAAAACAATTTCAATATTTATTTCAGTCTTGTTTTTTTTAAAAAAAATTGTGGTAGGAAGACCACTTTTCAATGGTCGAGAAAAGTGGTTAGGAAGTTCAACATATTCCTTCAACAATAAAAAATAGTTTAATATTAGAACAGATATGGAAAACTCATAATATGATTATAGTAATTAAAGTAAAATGTTAAATTCATTATATAAAAAATCCTTATAGATCCATGATTGACCTATAAGTAAGATTTTTTGTAATTCTTTATTTAGAAGATGATCTTACACTTGTCATCATATGTCAATGTGTCAAAATTGACTAGATGAATATAAAGAAATGATAATAAGTTATATGAATTGGTTCAATATTTATATTAATAATTAGAAGATATATGAAAAAAAATTCAAATACATTAATTATCTACTCATTAAAAACAAAATATATCATTTCAATTTTTTTAATTTGAAATGATGTTCTTTTATCTCCGTTTAATTATAATTGATCAAAACATTTAATTATCATTTAAATACACATTAATTTAAATAATATGTATTAAAAAATAAAATAAATTTAAAATTAATGTTAGTGGGACTATTTATTTCATAAGCTTAAAATTATTATTATACATGTACAAGAAGCTCAAAATTATGAATTTTAAAGTTTATTTGAAATTTAGTTCTATATAAATAGTTTATGTTACTAACTAATATTGATGCTCTTTTATGGTTTCTATTTGTGATTGAATAATTATCATTTTCAAAATGTTCAAATTTGTATTTGAATTCATTCAATCTCGAGATGTATATGTAAATACTTATCATTAACCAAAACAAAGAAGTATATATTTCATATTTACTTTTAAGAAAATATATTTATTGAAATTAAAACATTTTATTTATTAATTATCGTAATTTTAATTTAAAAATAACTGAGTAGATAATAAATATATAAATTATATATTTTTGTGGAATAAATGTATAAATTATAGATTCAGATGCATGTCTCTTTTCTTATATTAAAAAATCTATATATATATCCATATTATTATGACTCAAAATTTAATTTAATTATTCAATATATAAAAATTGATTAAGTATTTTATCAATGATTTCAATTATCAATAAACTAAATTAACACATAATTTGAAATTACTAATATTATTAGTAGTCTATTTTACTCCTAAATTTTAGACTCATTTGTTTCATGGTCTTTGTATAAATCCTTTAGTATAGAGTCTCAAATTAGGTATTAAGAAAAACATTAGGTAACATTTCAAACATAAAGTATAAAAACTAATGATTTCCTTTGGAGTATTTGAAAACAAAAATACAAAAATGGTTAATTAAATTAAAGTTTTTTTACAGAAAAAAAGGAAATGATGGGTAGAAGTTTTTGGAATAGTTGTTCATGAAGATCACAAGCATGAAGGTAGAAAGAAAATAAGATTTATATGTATGACGTTACAATTTAAACCTTGTGGCATCCCGATTATGATTTCTATGTTTAACTTTTTACAACCGTCTCTGTGGTTGATGCCTTTGTAATGTGACGATCAGTTCGACTAGAGAATATGCGGTGGATTTGTGCTCAAACCTATTTAAAAGAATAAACAAATAGTCACAAAATAATAGAATTTTATTGAAAAGGAAAGAAGACAAATTTAGAACATTAAGGTTTTTTTGGGGAGAATAGAACTTGGCAATGATGGTAACATTAATTTTAAAACAGTTTTTTCAGCTCATCATTCCAAAAACCTTTTTTCTAGGT
The DNA here is from genome assembly GCF_000004515.6 of Glycine max. NCBI lineage: Eukaryota > Viridiplantae > Streptophyta > Magnoliopsida > Fabales > Fabaceae > Glycine > Glycine max. The sequence continues at coordinate 22,134,234 of NC_038253.2, forward strand.
AATTATTGTAATATTATTTTTCCAAACTATCCCACTTACCTTCTTTTATTTTTCCAAAACTACCCCACCTGCTTTGTTTTACATATATAAAGAAAGATTTCATCATAGAATTTTCGGTTCCCCAAAACTCATTACAGAAATGTTTTTTCCAATTTAATTTTTAACACTGAAATTCTTCTTAAATGCTATTTTTAAATTTTAAAAAAATATATTTAGACAGCTCTGAATTTTATAAAATTTAATAGCGAGTTTCCTTAACCTTAATAATATGTCATATATTTTTCTCAAGCCAAACAAAATTACAAGAATCTATTTTCATAATTATTATTCCTTTGTTGTCCTGCAAGAGTATTTTCACAAGAAAAACTCTAAATATTATCATATCACTTTATAATAATTTGGGAAAATTTCTAGACAATATTCTACCAGGTTAGTTGTGCATCATATATTTTTTTCAAAATTTATTTCTCATGCAAAAAATCATTTGGATTAAAACAAAGTTGTCACAAACAAGAAGCAATTGAAGTTTGTCTTCTTATCAACATTGTGTCAAGCTTGTGCAGAGTTGTCATAGACAAAGGGATTTAAAAAATATAAACTAAATAATTAATAATCAAATAGTATTGATAAAAAATATGCATAAATCAAGTGCAAACCCTTCAATACAAAGTAAGATCAAATAGTAATTTTAGCTGAAAAGAGAAAAAGAAGCAAAAAAAAAAAAGGATAAGCAACTAATGTTAGAAGCTAAATGTAAGAACAAAACCAAAACCCTTGAAATTTAAGGTGTGTGTGAGAGAGCTGAACCAAAGGAATTGTGACATTGTGACTTTTGAAGAACAAATCAAAGTAAAAATAAATAGAAGAGTGTGATTATTTTGAACTAAGAAATATATACTTCGCAGCATGGTTTTTGCACAACCATATCATAATCATCCTCTGAGACCATTGAGAAATCGAGATACATTTGCAATTTCATAAGATCAAAGCTAAAATTTTGGTGAAACCACATAGTCGTCTTGTGGAATCTGAATGCCTCATGCTAACTCACTTTCAATAACACGTGCATTTAACAAACAAACAATGCAGATGATTTTCAGTTCAAAGATCAAAGTTTGAAATTACATTTCTTCAATGCTGACAGATTGATTAAATCTAGCTATAACTAATACACAGTAGAAGATTTCAAAGAGAGAGACAGAGAAATTGAATGATAACTAGGAAAATAGAGAAATTGAATGATTATTTATGTATAACTATTCAATACAACAGATAGAAAGCTGCTACTTCATCAGGCTTTAAGAACCCATCGAATAGTCGTCCATCATTATTATATTATATACAGAAACAAAAGTAAAAGTAACATGGTCTTTATTATTGATTGAAATTCATTAGAAATCAAATTTTCTATCAATTTCCTTTGATTCATTTAAGTCAGCCAACCGATTCCTGGCTTCCACAGGTTTGGATTTATCATGGCTCGAGTTCGTGGCAGATGAATGTTGCTCATCATTTGTTTTGGTGCCTGACTTAGGATTGCCAATGACCGATTCCTTAAAGTCAACTGAAAGATTCTTGGCTTCCATAGCTTTGGATTTATCACGGCTCAAGTTCGCGGCAGATGAAGGCTGGTCATCATTTGTTTTTGTGCCTAACTTATCATAGTCAATGACTGAATCTGCCTCCACAACGCGTGCATCGTTACTATCAGTACTCCTGCCAAGATTTATTTCATTCAGTAGAGATCCAATATTTTCATGTCTGTGGCGCATGAGATCTAACCTATGGGATTTTTGACCCTTGATGAAAAATTTCATGCACTGATCTTTGGACTTTGTTCCTACATGTCATGCAATCATCCTAAAATCCTCGTCGAAAGACGAAACAGCCTGAAGAAAGGATGCATTTTCCTCATCTGTCCACTCACAAGTTCCATCATCAATATCCCGACGAGTAATGTCAGGTGTCACAGGTTGTTGGCATGGCAGCCTTGTAGTCTCAGTTGAAAGAGAATCACACATAGAAATCAATGCATCAACTTCAACCCTCTCACTTTCATCGAATTTCCTCCAAAGGACGAGTCTTCCTGAACGCGTTCTTCAGTAAGCTGCAGTGTCGCACGCCATTGCCGGAGCTTCAATCAATTTCTTCTGTGAATCAACATTTGCTTTACAATTTCCTTTTTTACCCAATCCTTTCACGATAGTTTTCGATGTTTTCGACTTCTGACTTTTACAACCCTTCTTCTTGTTCTTTTTATTCTTATCTTTCTCTAAACAATTGGGCTTATGATCTTTGTAGTAGAATTCAACACAGTCAACAGTTGTCTTGTGGTCAATGAAAGAAGCAATTCTTCGAAAATATTTTCCAAAGGCTGCAAATTTCTCCGTGAAAGTCTTTCTCTCCTCTGATGTCCAACAGTTGATCATAGCCCTTTCTCTCTCCACAGCCAATGGATCTTCTACCAGCTCATTACTAGAATTGAACATTGAAAACATTTTATCCTTTTGATCCAAAATTAATGCTGGCATCTTCAAGATTTTTCTGTTAACTTCATATTGGGGTTTTGAAAGCAGTTGGCTTGTATAATTTATCATCTCAGATGTTGGAACTAAGCTTAACTGATCTCCTGCTGCAAAAACAGAAGGAACTAAAGACATAAATAAGGGAAGTATAGTTATTATCATAACAATAAAGCTAAATTAGGAATAGAACATCCATTTAAATGTAAACATCACGAGTCAATATAATAAAAACAAGTATCAATAGCAGAATGCAGCATTATATGGCTACCTTTAGAAACATTGTATTGGCCTGAAAGGTGCGAAAGTGCTTCTAAGTGACAATAGCAATGATAATGAATCAAGCAACTCTAGTAGGATCCAATATGAGACTTGGGTCCTACATTGGAAGCATGGGATTCTGGTCTAGTGTTTATAAGGCCAATTACAAAACTAACTTGTAATGTGATTCTAAAGATGTTCTTCTCAATTGGTATCCAAGTTTTTCAATATGTCTCTTAGTTGCAAACAAGCGGCGTGAGTGCAACATTGGAAGAATTGATGAGTTTACCCAAGACTAGTAAGGGAATTAGTGCATAGCCAGCAACCACATGGATGCTAGGGATGCACATCATGGCAAATTTGTAGAATCCAACTGCAAGGTATGAAACTCAAGCCGATATTTGGAATATAGAATTTTGGTATGATGTGTATAGTTCATAGGACTCTCTAACTCAAACTACAACAACTAGCTTTTGCAGTGTGGTTCTCCCAATTATCAATCATGGATAGCGGCATGTAGCAGTCGACTTTGAAAACACTGTCACGAGAAGCAAGATTGCCACTATTTTAAATGTGTAAAGAACTACGAAAGAAGTTTCAAGAGTACTTGATTACAAAAAAGCAATCATGCTCAAAAATTTAGTTGTGTTAGAGTTCATTCGCATCTTATTTTTGGGTTAGTCATTATGCCCAAAGTCACAACTACTAAAGCAACAAAACAGCCACCACAGATACTATCCGAGTTCGATCATTGGGAGAAATAATTCTTGGTCAAGCTTTACTTACCTCACGGCCGAACTCTAGAGTAGTTAGAATCTCTTTTTCCTAATGAACCGGAGGAGTAAGACAAAAAAATTATAGCCATCACGGCCACGATGGTGAACATGAGTACAAATCCATATTTGCCCCTAATTTTTTAAAGCTCGACACTATTTTTTTAATGGAACCAACACTGCTTCAAACAAGGACAAATGAGGAGTTCTTAGGGTGGTGCAAATGTGAAGTGCATTGAACTGCAAAGGGCTCTGTACACTCCAACAGAATAGAAAAATAATGAAGAGACATTCAACCCAAGCAGAGTACGTATTTTTTCTCTAGATCTCCTAAATCATCAATGAAGAATTGTTTAAAAACCCTCTAATGTTTCTTTTTTAAGCATCTTTGTGTGTATAGTTTTGGAGTCCGCTGCTCCTCACCTCACGACTGTATGGAATCAATAATTATGATTCCATAAAAGGATAGATTATTCTAACAAAAACAAATTACAAAATTAATGAGCAATAGATGTTGGAAGAAGAAGAAGATTTTATTTCATTTGCCACACAAAATACAAGAGTATGATCCCCTATTTATACTAGAATAGAGTGACCACTCACATAATTTGCTTATTCAAGAATACTGAATGCTCACATAATTGCTTATTCAAGACTTTGTAACTTACAACCATACAACTTTCATCTTCCACAATTTAAGGCTCATAAAACTTGTTATTATTATTTTTCTAATTAATATCTAACATCCTCCCTTAATTGGAAAATTCTTCTGCACACCAAGTCTTGCTCGCAATCTTCGAAAATCTTCAAATTTGAGAGGCTTGGTGAAAATATCCGCAACTTGATCTTGAGTTTTCACATGAGTCAATTCTACTTCTTTCTTTATAATGCATTCTCTAATGAAGTGATACCTTGTATCTATATGCTTACTTCGTTCATGGAACACCGGATTCTTGGCAAGCTCTTGTGCAGATCTATTATCAACATAGATCTTTGTGCTTTCCTTTTGCAACAACTGAAGTTCCTCCAACAATCTTCTTAGCCAAATGGCATGACATGTGCAAGAAGTTGCAGCTACATACTCGGCTTCACAAGTAGAAAGTGTCACAATGCCTTGCTTCTTTGAACTCCATGTAAAAACACAATCACCCATAAAAAATACAAATCCGGTAGTACTTTTTCTATCATCAACATCTCCGGCAAAATCACTATCACAAAATCCCACAAGCTTATAGTTATTGGAGGGAGAATAAAACAATCCAAAATCAATTGTACCTTTCAAGTAACGAAGAATTCTTTTTGCGGCTTTTAGATGAGGAGAGGTAGGAGCCTCCGTAAAGCGACACACAACTCCCACTGCATATAGAATATCGGGCCTTGTATTGGTTAGATACCTTAAACTCCCCACAAGACTCTTGAAGACCGTGGAGTCTACCTTCTCTCCTTCATCAAACTTTGATAACTTCAAGCCACCTTCCATAGGTGTGTTCACGGGATTGCAATCAAGCATATTAAATTTCTTCAACACTTCTTTTGTGTAGCTTTCTTGTGAGACAAAGATACCATTCTCCGTTTGTTTCACTTCCATTCCCAAGTAATATGACATGAGTCCCATATCTGTCATATCAAATTCACGAGACATGGACTTCTTGAAGTCTTCAATCAAATTTTGGTTATTGCCGGTAAAGATAAGGTCATCCACATAAAGACAAATAAATAAGACAACACCATTATTAAAAGTTTTAACATAAAGAGCATACTTATTTTGACAACGAACAAACCCATTGTCTTGGAAGTACTTGTCAATGCGAGTATTCCATGCCCTCGGTGCTTGCTTTAGACCATACAATGCCTTGTTCAATTTCAAGACTTTTCCTTCTTGACCTTCGATGACAAAACACATTGGTTGTTCAACATAGACATCTTCTTCAAGATAGCCATTTAGAAATGCCGATTTTACATTAAGCTGAAAAATTCTCCACTTCATTAGAGCTGCCAAGGAAATAAGAAGGCGAATGGTCTCCATGCGGGCAACCGGTGCAAACACTTCATCATAATCAACTCCATATTGTTGCTTATAACCTTTAGCTACAAGTCTTGCTTTGTGTCTCTCAACCTCTCCTTTTTCATTCTTCTTGATTTTGAACACCCATTTGACTCCAATTGCTTCATGACCTTTGGGAAGGCTTGATAACTCCCAAGTGTTGTTCTTCTCAATGGCTTTGATTTCTTCTTCCAAGGCTTGTCTCCACCTTTTGTCTTTCATTGCTTCATCAAAGTTTAAGGGTTCACTGTCAACAAAAAGACAAAACAAATCATTTATAACTTCAGTTTCATCATATAATTCTTGAATATTTCTCATTCTTCTTGGCCTTTCACTTGAACTCCCTTCGGAGAGGAAGACCCAAAAAGACTATAAGAGAGGTTATCAAAAAGGATCTCGAACTTAATGATTTGGATAGAAGTATGGTACTTGATAGAACATTATGGCGGAAGTTGATCCATGTAGCCGACCCCACCTAGTGGGATAAGGCGTTGTTGTTGTTGTTGTTGTTGTAATATCTAACAATAGATCCTTCATAAACAGCCAAAAATAACAAAAATAAACACAAAATCCTCCAATTAGCCTTCCCTAAACCTAGCTTCCTCACATTCGATGATGTTCTATTTATTTTTAACTTCATACTATCATTTCATTAGTCTCACTGTTAATGGAAAATGTGTTAGACTATAATATTGATTATTATTTATGAATAACTGAACACATCTTTAATTTTGGATAACTTCTTACTTTTATAAACATCTATGCGTATAGTAAATATAAATTATAAGTTGTTTACGAAAGAAGTCTAGCTCAGTAGGTTGAGCAGTGTTGCAAAATTATAAGTTATTTATTTCACGTTTGTAATCTTCGATACGGTAGCCATCCCACTTAGTGGTTAATAAGTGTACTATGCAAACAAAGTGTTGTTAAATAGCAGCCGTGGCTGAATGATGTGGCTGATTTTTTGCCAACAGCTATGGGCAACTAGTGAAGGGAATCCTGCCATGGTGGAACAGTAGCGTGTTTATACAATAGTATATTGACATTCCACCATGTTCTGCCATCTGTCATTGTTAACACTACACAAGCATCTGACACACAAAAAACAAATATAAAGTATCAAAATTATCATCAACAACCAAGCCTTGTCTCACCTAGCATGATTGATTAAATGGACCGAGAGACACCGTTGGACTCTATTAAAAGCAAAATTTTCAAGAATTTAAATTCTATGTGATTCCCAATTTAACCGACAATAGAAAAACAATAACCTCTTGTTTACTTCAGTCCTTTTTCTATGTAAAAAGTATCCATATAGGGCCATATCAAATTACAACAGCTGAGCTAATTATGCAAAGAAATCAACAACCAACACCTAGTGATTTTGTACATTGCACTAACTTATTTATGTAAGGAAACAAACAACAAAATTAATGCCATATTTTTTGCAAAAAAAAAAAATAGTTAGAAAGAATCATATCCATACCAGGATGGAAAGGAAAACAATGATAATGAATAGAGGATAGTTTCTTCTGACAACAATTAGTGACAGCTTTGAGACACAATTTGAGATTTCTAGGAGAGGTTCGGGTGCATTTCCTTGGATATCTTAAGCACATATCTCTCTTCCATAGATGATCAAGGGATTTATACTTAATTGTTAAAGCTTTCTCCTTAAATCCTGCAAACCTATTTTTCTCTGCAAACTTGTCTTTAATGAATGCATCAACATGAGATAGTGAGCTACTGCTAACTCCAACATTACTGATAATCTTGCCAGTTTTGTTATGCTAGAACTTCTTAAATACTACACATGCACTTTGTGCAGTTTCTCTATTGGAAGAAATAATAGTGTTAGGTAAAGTATCATCGTGAATACTGGAATAAAAGCTTGTGCTAGTGTGAGCTTTCATCCCATCTTCAATTTCCATTAATGATGAAAATGAACTACCACCACCAAGAGAAGAAACCATTTTTATCAAAGGTTACGCTTCTACAAATTTCGGTGTTGTTGTCCCAGGATTGTCGATATCATTTTCCTTGGTAGTATCATGCATACCATGCAAGTTAGCTGAAAGAGGCATCATTTTCTCTGTGTTGTTGTCGTCATTGGAAGGGCCAATTTGTGACAGTTCTGGATGATGAGTAACTTTATGATAGTCTCCAATTTCTTTATCACAAGATTTTGTATTGTAACATGGCATTCCATCCCCAGATTCAAATTGTAGTGGCTCCAGTTCATTCTCAAGTGAACAAATTTCAGTTTCTGTCTGCTCCAGTGCTTGTGAAATGACATTTTTCCATATCTGCAACTTAGTCATTGCAGTGAATCCTTCTGAATTAGAATCTACAGAGCCAGGCTTGTCAAAATGTAGCAACTCAACAATTGAAGACCTCAACCTGTTCAAAGAGATGACATCTTTCCTCTGTGAACTCAAAGGAAACTTCAATTGATGATTTTTTGGAGGCACGGGACCAGGTGAACCTCCCAAATCACAAACATCACTGTCCGTAGTTTCATCTTTTACGCAAAACGTATCGCCCACACCTGCTACAAAGCAAAACTAATTAGGTTATGGAAAACAAGTAATACAAATATAAGGACAAATAATGAACATGTGCATACATAATACATTCAGACACCTGCGTAAATATGATTCACCAGATATCAAAGTCCAATGTTCATTATAATTCTATATGATCTAAAATCAACAATACCCTGACAAATGAGATGCCGCTACACTATATTAGTAGTAATAAACATTCCAACAGGGTAAGTTGCCTTGTTCTGTAACCAAATCCCTTGGATAGCTAGCTAAAATGGACTAAAGCGCCTGGTTAAATAAACTTCTTTATAAGAGAAGAAAAAATAAGAAGCTAAAGCTTCTCTCATAAGCCAAAAATTAGTCAGCTTATAAGTTAAAATCAGCTTTTTGAAAACATAAATGATAACTTCAATAAATTTGCTCATGCATAAGTCAGTTTTAACTTATAAGAGATGCTTAAGGTCATATCCGAAAAAACGTCTTGGTAAGTACTCATTGAAGAAGAAAATTACTATTAGGTAAATAAATAGAACTTCTCTTATAAGCTAAAATAAACATATGCACTTTAGTTTTATAAAATATATCTTTTTAAGCAAAATAGGCATGTAAAGACATCACAGTCAAGACAAGCATCCCAACAACATTGGCACCCCCGCCTAACTTAGATAGGAAGGTCTCTCATCTAACTTCACCAAATGGGAAGTACATAAGTTAATTTAAACTTATGAAAGAAGCATAGTACATTTTATCTTCTTATTTTCTTTTCTTATAATTACATAAAGAGAAGTATATACAAACAAGACTTAGTTCATTTTAGTCAATGGGGGACTTCAACACACCCCTCTTGGCCCAAGGTTACCTGCCACAACTAACGTGGGTTAGAAAAATGGCTTTTTACGACACGGGTTTTACGATGGTTGTAAAAAACCGATGTTGTAAGTACACAATGGTAATTTTGTAAATAATTTTAAATTTTTAAATTTTTAAATACGGGTTTGTGAAACCGTCTTTGAAAATGAATTACAACATCGGTTCTTGTAGAACCGATGTAAAATGAGCGCTTCAAGAATGCCAGCGGACTCTCTCTCACTCTTTATATTTTTATCTTTTTTTTAATTTGTCTCCTTTAGTTACAAAAAACCCTAATTCTTTTTTCTCCTCCTCAACAGTCTGCACCCTCCTCCTTGCCACCTACAAGGTCATCGAGTATGTCAAGTCCGGCATGGTCCTCGGCATTGGCTCCACTGCCAAGCGACTGCATCGGCGAGCTCCTCCGCCAAGGAAAACTCAAAGACATCATCAGAATCCCCACCTCCACCAAAACCCACGACCAAGCCCTCTCCCTCGGCATCTTCCACAAAAAACAAATCTAACGAGAGAGCAACCAAACCTGGGTTATAAAACACGGAGAGCCCAAAATCAGTAGTTTTGACCTTAGCACCCTCCTCAACAGTATCAAAGAGAAAGTTCTCAGGCTTGAGGTCCCTATGTGTTGGGCTATGACCTAAATCCATATGGAAGTTTTTCTGTTATTTTTCTGTTTTGTCCTCTGCTAATATAAGGCAAGGATGCCTTGTATTTTTAGATATAAGCTTCCATTTGTATACTGCAACAATAATAGAAAAGCTTTTTGTTTTCCCTCCCGTGGATGTAGCCTTTCTCAAGGTGAACCACGTAATTCTGTGTGTTCTTTCTCATCTCTTTCTCTTTCAATTCTGCTTCACAATTCGGTGTGTATGACATTTCTGGTCTGCTGCTGTTCTTGCTTGTTCTTCATGACTTCCATAACAAACTGGTATCAAGAGCTCTAGTTGCGATCAAGGGAATTCAAGATTCTCATCTGAATACAAAGATCAAGTTGTGGGAGTCTTGTTTCTGGTTCTTTCGTTGCTTCTTTGTGATCAAGAACATTCAAGAAATCATGTCAAACACAATCAGGATTGAGAAATTCAATGGAAAGAACAACTTCAATCTGTGGCGCATCAAGATGCGTGCTTTGTTGAAGGAACAATGTGTTTGGGCTGCTATTGCTTCTGCATCAGTGAAGAAAGAAGTGGCTTCCGAATCAAAAGAAAAGGCCTCTGCTTCAAAGACTGAAGAACTTGCAGAACAAGAAGAAAAGGCTCACTCACTAATCTTGCTTTCCTTGTCTGATGAAGTTTTGTACGAAGTTGCAAATGAAGAAACTACATGTGGCTTATGGCTCAAGCTGGAAAAGCTGTATATGACTAAGTCAATCTGCAACAAGCTCTTCTTGAAGAGACGTTTATTTGGTTTACACATGAAAGAAGGTACATCTCTTAAAGATCATCTTGATGAATTGAATTCTATTTTGATGGAATTAAGAGATATAGATGTTAAGATAGTGGATGAAGATGCTGCCATGATTTTGTTAGCCCCTCTACCACCATCATATGAGAGCTTTGTCAATTCTCTTAGTGTTGGTAAGGAATGTGTCACCATGGAGGAGGTAAAGTCCAGCTTATACTCAAGGGAACATCGATCTAAAGCACCTGGAAATTCTGAAGAATCAAATGGATCTGGTCTTGTTGCCTGTAACTCTAACAAGAACATCAAGAAAAAGGTGTTTAAAGGAAAGAACAGGACTCATGTCAATCCAAAGGATATCTGTAACTACTGCATGGAGCCAGGTCATTGGAAGAAAGATTGTCCCAAGAAAAAGGGCAAACCATCTGCTGCTGTTGCCAAGGAAGGTTCCACATCTGAAAATAAGCTTGTTCTCTCAGTTGATGATCATCACCAACATTCTGAAAATCAGTGGATATTAGACTCTGGCTGTTCCTTTCATATGTGTCCTAACAAAACTTGGTTTGACACCTATGAAGAGAAATCGGGTGGAAATTTCTTCATGGGAAATGATGTCATATGCAAGACAATTGGAATTGGCACAGTGAAAATCAAGATGCATGATGGAATTATCCAAACACTCACTGATGTTAGGCATGTTCTAGAGCTGAAGAAGAACCTAATCTCTATAGGTATTATGGATGAAAACGGGTTCAAATGCAGCACTAAAAATGGGGTCATGAAAATTCATAAAGGCTCTACAATGGTGATGAAGGGTATAAAGAGGGATAATCTCTATATACTTCATGGTACAACATGTGTTGAGGATGGTCTAGTAGTTGTTGCATCAAGATCCAATAAGAGCATACCTGACTTAACTCAATTGTGGCACATGAGGCTAGGTCATATGAATGAAAAAGGTACTTCAAAAACAGTAGCTGTTGGGAAATCAAAAACTGGATGAACTGAAATTCTATGAGCACTATATTTTCGGCAAGCAACATAGGATTAAATTTCCTAAAGCAATGCACACCACCAAAGGAACTCTTGATTATATTCATGCTGACTGTTGGGGGCTTGTAAGAGTACCTTCTCTAGGTGGTGCAAGGTATTATCTGTCCATAATTAATGACTACTCAAGAATGACATGGATCTACATCATGAGCCAGAAGAGTCAAGCTTTCAAATGCTTCAAAGAATGGAAAGCACTAATTGAAAAACAAACTGAAAGGAAAGTTAAAAGACTCAGAACTGATAATGGCTTGGAGTTTTGCTCAATAGAATTTAACAAATTCTGCAGAGATGAAGGGATTGTCAGACAGCTTACTGTTAGGAACACTCCTTAGCAAAATGGAGTTGCTGAAAGAATGAACAGAACACTCCTGGAAAGGACAAGATGCTTGCTATCCAATGTTGGTCTCAACAGAAGTTTTTAGGGAGAAGCTATCAATACAACTTGTTTTCTAATCAATAGAACACCCTCTACTGCTATAGGACTTAAAACTCCTATTGAAATCTGGAATGGAAAAACAGCAAACTACTCAAACCTAGGAGTATTTGGCTGCAATGCTTATTATCATGTCAATGAAGGAAAACTGATACCTAGATCAAGAAAGGGTCTGTTCATGGGTTATGGTGATGGGGTGAAAGGCTATAGGATCTGGTCACTATCCGAAAAGAAATTTCTTCTCAGCAGAGATGTAATTTTTGATGAATCACACTTGTTTCATCCCAAGCTTGAGGTTCAAATTGCTGGAACACAGAGCTGCCACTCTCCTCAAGAAAAGGATGTAGAATCTACAGCCAAAGACTTTGAAGAAGGGGGTCATTCCGAAACATCTCCTTTGGTTCTTCAAGAAGGTGAGAAATTAGAAGATTTCAGTGCAAATGAGTCTCATTTGGCTGCTGAACCTGATCCTCCACAGCTCAATTCTGGAATCAATAAGAGGCCAAAAAGGGTCAGTAAACCTCCTGAAAGATATGGTTTTGAAGACATGGTTGCCTATGCATTACGTGCAGCTGAAGAAATAGATTCAAATGAACCAGCCACTTACCATGAAGCTATTAATCATCCTGAAGCCGAAAATTGGTTGTTAGCTATGAAAAAGGAAATTGAATCTTTGTATAAGAATCAGACCTGGAAACTTGTTGAACTACCTAAAGGAAGACATGTGGTAGGCTGCAAGTGGATATTCAAGAGGAAACCTGGTCTTTCAGAAAAGGAAGGGATAAGATACAAGGCTAGGTTAGTTGCCAAGGGATTCAGCCAGAACGAAGGAGCAGATTTCAACGAAATCTTTTCTCCTGTGGTCAGACATACATCCATCAAGGTTTTGCTTGCTATAGTGGCAAACCAAGATCTGGAACTTGAACAACTTGATGTCAAGATTGCTTTTCTCCATGGAAGATTGGAAGAAAATATTCTAATGAAACAGCCTGAATGGTTTGAAAGTTCAAGGAAAAGAAAGGTATGTTTGTCAACTGCAGAGGTCCTTGTATGGTTTGAAACAATCTCCAAGGCAATGGTACATGAGGTTTGACAGCTATATCACCAGCCAAGGATTCAAGAGAAATCTCTATGGCTGTTGTGTTTATCACAACAAGGTGGAGGATGGATCAATGATCTATCTTCTACTCTATGTAGATGACATGCTTATTGCAGCAAAAAGCATGTGTGATATACAAAATCTGAAGATCCTCCTGAGTGGTGAATTTGATATGAAAGATCTAGGGGCTGCAAAGAAAATATTAGGAATGGAGATCTATAGGGACAGAACTCAGAAAAGGCTATTTTTGTCTCAAAAGGATTACATTCAGAAGATACTTGTGAGGTTTGGAATGACTAACTCTAAACCTATCAGCACTCCCCTTTCAGAAAAAGAGAATTTGTCTGTTGTGATAAAGGTTCAAGCTCAAGCTGATCAGGACTACATGTCAAAGGTTCCATACTCAAGTGTTGTTGGCAGTCTCATGTATGCCATGGTCTGCACCAGACCTGACCTTGCTTATGCTGTTAGCATGGTTAGTAGGTTCTTAAACCAACCTCAGAAGGAACATTGGAAGGTTGTGAAGAGAATTTTCAGATATCTTAAAGGGACTACAGATGTAGGTTTGATCTATGGATCTCACCCAGATTGCTGCCTCACTGGCTATTCTGATGTAGATTTTGCTGCTGATTTGGTCAAGAGAAGGTCATTAACAGGGTATGCTTACACCCTTAGTGGTTGCTTGGTGAGTTGGAAGGCAACACTTCAACCTTCTGTTTCCCTCTCAACTACTGAGGCTGAATATATGGCTCTTACTGAAGTTGCAAAAGAAGGAATTTGGCTAAGAGGTCTGATAAATGATCTCGGAATTAATCAAGAATTTGCTAACATCTATTGTGACAGCCTTAGTGTTATATGCTTGGCCAAGGATCAGGTTCATCTTGATAGAACCAAGCATATAGATGTTAGATATCACTTCATTCGGTCAGAAAAAAGAATCAAAGTTCATAAAATCAGCACTCTGCACAATCCGGCTGATATGTTTACAAAGCCAGTTCCAAAGAGCAAGTTTGATCACTGCTTAAGCTTGCTCAATGTTGACTGCTGGGGATAAGATCATGAGTGTTTGGAGGGAGCAGTTTGTGTCCTATATGGATGTTAGTTCAAGGTGGTGAATTGTTGGGCTGTGACCTAAATCCATATGGAAGTTTTTCTGTTATTTTTCTGTTTTGTCCTCTGCTTATATAAGGCAAGGATGCCCTGTATTTTCAGATATAAGCTTCCATTTGTATACTGCAACAATAATAAAAAAGCTTTTTGTTTTCCCTCCCGTGGATGTAGCCTTTCTCAAGGTGAACCACGTAATTTTGTGTGCGTTCTTTCTCATCTCTTTCTCTTTCAATTCTGCTGCACAATTCGGTGTGTATGACATTTCTTGTCTGCTGCTGTTCTGGCTTGTTCTTCATCACTTCCATAACACTATGCATGACCCCAAGCCTCCACGGAGGCGGTGTCCTCGTAGGTTTCGTGGATGCGAATGACGCTGGGGTGCTCGGAGAGGTGGTGCATACATCGTCGTAGTCCTCCTTGCAGAGCAGTTTCCGCTTCGGGATTGACTTGCAGGTGAAAGGGCGTCCCGTGGCGTTGTGCATGCAGAGGAAGGTTGTGCCGAATTGGCCCATGCCGAGCTTTTAGCTTAGGGTGTAGACCTCGCGGAGATTCTCGGTTCGGTATGGGAGTACCCAGGTGGGCTTTGGTGGTAAGGCCGCGGTGGTGCCGGTGGTGGAGTTTGACATTGTGTTCGAGAGAGAGACAAAGTCAGTGTGTGTTAATTGGGAGAAGAAAAAGAAATAAAGGAAGACCCAGACCTGGTATAAGTGTTTAATTTAATTTATGAATGTGAGACTTGCTTTCATGAGAAGGATTATTTGAATTACAGATATCATGCAAGAGGTGTCTCTATCTCTGCTTGGTGAAGAAGTATTTGGAGAAGTCTTCATCTATTGATAGGGTTGAATGGTCCACGTACTCTGCAGAATGAGGCCAGAAAACCCCTGCTCGTTGTGTATCCAGGTTTGCACTCTGTGTTAGCTTCAAAATTTAATTCTAATGCCTTTTGAAATAATGCTGATGATGCTAACAACGAAAATAATTGCAGCTGCTAAGCTTATTAAAGTTCCTGGTTTTTTTGTAAGAATTATTCCATCAGCTAAGGCTACTTATTTTATTATGTGGGACTGTGGATAATAAAGACTGGTTTGATGAGGTATTGGTGTTTTAATATAGGTGGTCTCGCACATCACTGATGCTATTAAAGATTGGATTGAGGGTGTTGTGATTCCTGTGGATGGAAAGGAGGGCCCTGCAGATGTTTGTGTGATTGAACTGGGAGGCATTGTGGGTAAGAAACACAATTTTATTACTATGCTTGTTCCTAACACAATATATTATTTTATTTGTATTATAATTTAAATTTAAATAATAAATGTAAAAAACATAATTTTATTATTGTGCTTGTTCCTAACTTCGTAATTTAAATATACTTTGTAGACTTGAAAACATAATTTTATTACTGTGCTTTTATTTTATTTTATTTTTATAATTTTTTAAGTGAAAAATCTTCTATAATTGAAATTGAAATGCTTGCTCAGAGATTGTTGAACACAAGAGCCTTGTCTAATGTCATCTCTCAAGGCTTGACAATAGTAAAGTTTAGACTGCTATTTTAGCACAATATATTATATGTGAATAAGCCACCATAAACAAGAAAATAGTATACCGTACGGTACTACAAAAGTCTATATGGAAAAGCTTGTGGTTGTTATTTTTTGTAGTTAATACAATAAAATATATAACTAATTTTGATGGCTGGAATTATTTGCATCCTTCCTTATGTCCTTATGTAGTTAATTCATTTTCAAGCCTACAACTGTAAATCCATAAATTTCAAGTCTGCAACTGTAAAGCCATAAAACACTTAGTTACTTCTTGAAGTTGAATGTATAACTGTCAATAAGTTTAGTTTCTAACCTTACAACGTTGTCATTTGCATTTCTCATCTCTTTTCCATTTTCTCCTTCTTCCCTATTTATCTTCTGTCAAAGACACCCTTATTCTTAAAATTGTTACCTTTTTATAAATTATTGAATGTTGATGAATTCAATGTGTGTTTTCTCTTTTAAATTTATAGGTTGTATATTTAAAATTTAAGCACCCTGCCTATATATGGTTTGATACTTAGGTTCCCTGCTGATTATAAAAAAAATCATTATTTTTAAAATTTGTCAGGTGCGTTACAAAACAGTCTGCATGGAAGTGTATGGGAGAATACTAGGTGATCAGAATGTGGTATCTTCAACTCAGGGAACCAGAGCAAAGAGGAAAGTGAAAAACTCTGGGAGACAATGTATCCCAGTGAGCCTAGTTTGGGTAAGTTTTTATACTAATTTATTCTATATTAATATGGAATAAATAAATGTCACTTTGCTAAATCAATAAAGAAGAATTACATCACGTTTGTGTCTTATGGCAGTGAGCCTAGTTTGGGTAAGTTGCATAAAGTTCATCTTGAATCTAGTTCCTTGTCCCTCCTCTGGTCCTTCAGTTTCACAGAAAATTCCTTCCATATTAGAATTTTTGTATTTTTCTTACTTAATGCTGATACATGTCACAGCTTATAGTTGAATGTGGAGTTGGGATTGCAGTACTTGTCAGATGCTTCGTTCATAAGAAAGGTACAGAGAATCAGATAGCTGAAAAACTTGGAGCTGGTTTCTCTGCCCATTTGCTATTATTGTGGTACATTCACTCTTTTTCTTTCAGATTTTTATTCTCCGTTTTTATATAGGATAAACTGAAATAAACTTTACCTGACAAATGCTACTTTTGTATATGCTATAAGTTCTGTTTGCAGGAATGGCGCATAATGAGCTATGAGCCTTGTATGGGTTTTCAATAGACTTTTTCATTTGCATCTTCTATTGGTGCACATCTCATGTTAACTTAAAATGATGGATTCTTTCTACTGATGGGACCCCTTATTTGGCTTGAAATGTCAAAATATGCATTGATATAAAACATTCAATTCAATCTCATACACACTTTTTCTTAAAAAAATTAGTTCTTTTGTTGTTGGTTAGTGATCCTGATTGAAAAATTTATTGGTTGTGTTTGCCAAAAATTATTCAACATAAACTTCAAGTAATTATCATTATCCAATCTTTGAACATCATTAACTATTTGAGTGGTTAATTGTTCCTATGTGATAATGTTCTTTACCAAGAATTTCTTTCTTGTTATTTTCGCTTCAATAAAGTATGAATTGCTATTTTTTACATAATTTTCAATCCTTTAACAGACCATATGCACAGCAGTTTCATTCCTTGCAATTGTACCTTTGGGAGAATTATTCTTTTTCCATATGATCCTGATAGAAAGGTATATTCATGAACTTTTCCTCCTATTGACATGTATATTCTAAGCTGTCTTTTTCTTTTACAGGGTATCACAACTTACGACTATGTTTGGGAGAATTATCTTTCCTTGGAAGGTTGTTTCTGCTCTGGTATTGAAAATTTTCCCTTGTCAGGCAAGTTGACCTTGTTAAACTAAATGAGCTATAGGCAGATGAGCTCTTACATGAAGTTTAAATGATGTGAACATTAGATAGAAAATTTCACAATGTGAAGAAGGATCTGCCTGTTCTTATTTAATTTGTTTTACTGATCTTCATTTAACCTTTGTCCCATGATGTTTTTTAGATCAACATAAACCAATTATATTTGTATTACCTAATAATATAATTTTTAACAAATTAAATAAACCTTTGATAGGTGATTGCTACTCTTATGAGTAACAGCTTTTTCTTAAACGCCAATGTGATTCTAATCCCCTGGTATCATATCTAAAAAATTCTCTTTATAATTTATTTTTACATCAAGTTAATATAATCATATAGGAAAAATAATGATATTTGCTTGATGCAGAAAAGGCATTATTGTACATGGATGGTATAGCTTATATATTAGTGCAGTAGTAGTACTTTCAAATAATAATAAAAAAAAAACGAAATCTCTAGTAGTGCCTAGGCATATATTTATTATACACTAGCTAGGTGCAGAGGAATTAATGCATACACACAACGTAAAGCAAAAGGTTTGGCACCTCTTATTTTTATCTTTACACCTAGCAAAAGGAATTATTTTTTCTATTTAAATATTATGATTGAATTCTCATTAAGTCACTGATATTTTTTAAAATATGATTGTTATTTAATGAAATTAGGAAATTAAAATTAAGCACAAAGCTTAATATTCAGTTTTTAAAAAACTTTTAGTTTCTTTTTTCTAATAATAATGTGAATATTTGTTTTTCCTGTATCACCCGTTTGTTTCTATTTTAGAATAAAATAGAAAGCGTATGGTTGCCTAATTAATGTATATAGTTTGTTTATAGTTTTTTTTATCCAAATAAAAATTATAATGAAAAAGTTCAAAAATAATATTTGTTTCAAGAGTTTAACTCATTCATACATGATTTCAAATAAAAATAAATTTTTTAACTCATGGTTTGTGACATGAATTGAGTAGCAATTCTACTTAAATTATTTGTTATCTAAACCTTTTGTGCATGAAGTTTCTTTTTTGATAAAAATAAATTAAGTATTGATGATGGAGAAGTCTTTCATTGGAGCAAGTTATATATAGTTTTATTTTATGTTAGTAGTATATTAGTATATATCAATCTAAAGTGGTTCAGCTGCCTCTAAAGTTGTTTCAGTTGCTTCTAAAGTGGCAAGCAGCGTGCCTATGCCTGACATTACTAAAAAGGAGACAGGTTTCATAGAGGCTAAAGCATTCAAGCATGTTAAGGCCTTATCTTAGATACCCTCTCCTCCTTCTTCTTTTGACCAGAGTCCTCTCATTCAGGTACCTTGGGGAGTAAAACAAAAAATAAGGCTAATGTATCATAAGATATGTCTTTGTTTTGGAATTGGGATTGAATTTGAAATAATGAGTGTGGCCACTGATAAAGCTTCTTTCAGGGTGATAGAGTTATAGGGACAAGTGGTCATTCTGAGAAAATGCTTTCATCTGCTGCACCTGATAAGCATACTTGTACACCGAGCAACTCAAAGAACTGGATGGTGTTGTCAATTTCAGGGGATAAGCCTACTCCTAGATCCTATGTATGTAAATTTGTGATTCTTGTTATATTTTACATTTGTTCCTGAGTCTTTTTCTGGAAGTTTTATGACTTCTGAGCAATTTTGGCAGATGACTTAACTATCACTATTTGTGAATAGCATGCTACAGTTGTCATCCATAATAAGATGATAGTGGTTGGTGGTGAATCCGAGAGTGGATTGTTAGATGACGTGCAGGTGAGGGAACATCTCTTTGTTTTGGAATTGCAAGATTTATGAGAGGGGGATTGTTGGTTCATCATACAAACTGCGATCTATACAATTTAGTGAAAAAGCACTCCTGAGATTTCATATTTACATACACATTTCAGAATTAGTTACATTTTACTTTTGCAAGAGTAAATACTAATGCAATTCCCCAAGTACAAGAAAACATAAGCAGAGTATAAGTAGAATTACTGATATAGTGATTTGAGTTCTGAAGTGTGACTGCTATTTACTGAATAGGCTTATGATGGAGATAAGACACACTGACAGTTTTGTTCCTCTCAATATAGACCTTAGATTTAAACTATAATTGTTTCCCTCAAAAGGCAATATTGAATATCATCCTTAGAATAATCAAATGACGATGGTTCCTTGTTTTGTTTATTAAAACATGTATTATATAATTAGGGGGAAAATCCTTTGAATAATCAAATGACGATGGCAAATCTAATTGACTATAATTGTTTCCCTCAAAAGACAATATTGAATATCATCCAAAATTTCAGGTGCCTTTGCAGGATTTTAACGCTCTTCAAGGAATTTCAGGTGCCCAAAGGTTTCAGATACATAAGGGATATGAGAGTTCTGATCACTTATCTTCGAGTAAGTAAAACAAAGTCTTTTTTATGCAGTTTCAATCAATTAGATTTGCCAGAGTATCCATCTAAACAACATTTGGAAGGGAGGTTACTGCTTGCCATTCATGAAGCAAATGAGGGATTCGGATTTGGTTAAGTTTTTTTTTTTTGGGGGGGGGGGGCGTGGGGAACAGACCCTGCAAGTGACAAAATTTTTGGTTCACCCTCATCTTCTTCACATATGTAATAGCTTTGTCCTTGTTCATGCTGCGAAATTGTTCTAATTGTCTTTTTGATTTTTGTAGTATGGTCATTTGATACATATACAGAGTGTTGGTCACCCATGGAAACAAAGGTAGAAAGTTGATCTTGGAGATTTTCCATATTAGGAATCCAGACATTAGGGCATATGCTACTAAATTGCCATTCTTTCTTATATGTAATTATAAAACCTAATTCAATTATAAAGTAAGTCTCATACACATTAGGTTCAATTATATTTGCATTGTTATCGCCATTTAGGAACAAAAAGGAAAAAAAATTTTAAAAAAAATTAAGCATTCTACATCAGTTATTAGGAAAATCGATGTAGGATGTTTTACCATGGGTAGCATTCTACGGCGTTTCGCGGCCACGACCGATGTAGAATTTCGGACATTCTACATCGGTTATTAGGACAACTGATGTAGAATGTTTTACCATGGGTACCATTCTACGACATTTCTCGGCCAAGGCCGATGTAGAATTCCGGACATTCTACATCGGTTATTAAGATAACCAATGTAGAATGGTCAGAAATCTAAGATGGGTATCCCATGAGACCCATCTTTGAACCGTGACATTCTAAGACGGTCGAGCAACCGATGTAGAAAGACGCGTGTGTTTCAACGACGCCGGCTACAATGACGTATGATAACCGATATAGAAAGACACTTTTAACCGATGTAGAAAGGTAATTTTCTAGTAGTGACTTCTCCTATAAGCTAAAATCAACATATGTCTTTTTAAGCAAAATAGGCATGTAAAGACATCATAGTCAAGACAAGCATCCCAACAACATTGGCACCCCCGCCTAACTTAGATAGGAAGGTCTCTCATCTAACTTCACCAAATGGGAAGTACATAAGTTAATTTAAACTTATGAAAGAAGCATAGTACATTTTATCTTCTTATTTTCTTTTCTTATAATTGCATACAGAGAAGTATATACAAATAAGACTTAGTTCATTTTAGTCAATGAGGGACTTCAACACACCCCTCTTGGCCCAACGTTACCCGCCACAACTAAGGTGGGTTAGAAGTCACCACAATTAAGACGTCTTTCCGACAATTCATGTACATGTTTATTGAGAAGTTTATTCAAATGACCATAATAAAGAGTAGTTGATAGAATCTAACAAGATACCTGTGAGGGAATTATTCAATGCACCAGAAGCTGGAGTAGCAGCAATAACAACACTTACACCATCACCCTCAATTTTCTTTTTCTCAAACTTAGTGAGTCCTTCACCCCAATTCAGCCTTGGCCTCTTCCTTGTCTCTTCAATCACATTTTTCAAACCCGTTTCCAATATATTCTTGTTCTTGTCCCTACCCTTTTTGTTGCTTTGAGAATAGAACCTTTCAGAAGTTTTGTTCCCTTTATTAAGTGGTTTCCAGCCCAAAGAATCCTCCCTCTCATAGTTCTTCTTCTTATTATCATGGCATTGTTCTCTAGAGTTAAGCTTCTGCCTAGTGTTCATAGAACATGCATGAGAGGGAGTACTTAGCACATCATCAATGCGCCTCTTCGAGGAAGAACTCTCCCTCTCATAGTTCTTCTTCTTATTGTTATTATCATGGCATTGTGCTCTGGAGTAAGGCTTCTCCCCATTGTTCATAGAACATGCATGTGAGGGAGTACTTATCACAATATCAACAGACCTCTTTGAAGACAAGCGCAGAGAGGCATCATTAGTAATTTCCCAGAACTTGTGTCTGGGGTCTCTTGGGGATCGAAAGGTTATGCCATAGCCAGAGCAAGAGCCTTGGCCAGGTTCCTTTGGAAACTGGTGCGTAGCACCACCACCACTACCCGGTGTTTTGGGACCTATACAGAAAAGGAAATTAATATTCCAACCAAAATTGGTAAAAAGATGAAGGAAAAAATCCATAGAAGCTAAGTATATATTCTCATGGACAAAAAAAAAAAGAAAACAAATATATGTATTAGCATACATTAAAATTCACTTATTTGAAATAAGATTTTCAATTGGAGACTTGAATAAGTTTTTCAAGTTGACTTGGCATGTCTAAATTTTATTAATCCTTTGAAAGTAAAAGAAATTCAATGATACTCGTAAAAAAATAATTTTAATATTAATATTTTTTCAAATAAATACATCTTTGACTAGGAATCATAATGGGGAGGTGTTAGGTATTGTGTTATTGTCTATATCAGTAAAGAAAACAGGAAAAAAAAAGCATTGTGTCTATATCCATGTTTGCAAAAAAATAGTCATATTTGCCCATATATATGGGTAGATAACAACTACACCTGTTCCCATAGTTAGTTAATAAAATTATAAGGCATAATTTATGGTGAAATGTTATTTGTAAGGCCTGTTGTACAAAAGATTTTACAATTAAAGAGAAAACGGAAGAAAAAGAAATAGAGAAAGAGATAGAAGCATTATGTGTGATGAAAAGAAATTGAGATAGAAAATATCGTATAAATTAATTTTTAGTTGTTGTATAAATAACAAAACTCTAACTTATGAGTGTACCAATTTGATTTCTATACATTTTCATCTTTTCTCATATTTTGTTATCTTTTTCCCCTTGCAAGGTTATATTCAGTATCCCTTTAGATTGAAAAGCTTAATTGATGATATATCAAGGTGCATAAATTTTAAATCACAAATCTAAGACCAAAACAATAAAATAATTACCTACATGTTGG
Source organism: Glycine max (assembly GCF_000004515.6). Classification (NCBI taxonomy): domain Eukaryota; kingdom Viridiplantae; phylum Streptophyta; class Magnoliopsida; order Fabales; family Fabaceae; genus Glycine; species Glycine max. Next base: position 22,157,104 of record NC_038253.2, read on the forward strand.
TGAACATCTTGTCATAATGCATCAAGAATCATAAGTTATAAACTATATATGAATCAGACAAAAATGTTAAAGAAAACTCACCAACAAGTTGAAATCGAGTAGATTCCTGATTCTTAAACTTGAGAAAACCATAACGAGATGATGAGTATTTTTGTCTCACAGCAGATCCATACCTCTTATGCGTTCACGACAACAATCTTAGAAAATTTGAATAGCACTGAGCACCTAGAAAGAACTGTGTTCATGACAACAATCTTAGCACAAAACTAAATCAAAGTAAAATTCGAATAACACCAAAGTTTAACACCAAAATTCTACAACTTTAACACCAAATTTAAGATTTCCTTCAGAAAGAAAAGAAAATCAACATTAAAATCAAACCTTCAATTTTTTTTTATATGGAGAGAGGATCATCGCCCTAATTGAAACTCAAATTGAAGAGACTAACACTCTATTATGAACTTAAACAAAAGTCTTCAATTCTGAAATGAGAAAAAATGTGTGTGAGAGAGAGGGGGAGAAAAGAGAGGGGTGGAATAAAAGAGAGGGGTGGAATAAAAGAGAGAAAAAATATTTGTCTAGCTTTTATAAAATAAAAGAAAGAGATATAAAAAAAGATGAAGATAAAAAAAAACACACATCTAAGTACACCCGGTGTCACAAAATTAATATAAGTTATTTATGTAATTTTGTCAAGCCTATTCAATTCTTATATGGAAAGTAGATAAAATGTATTTCGATTGAATTTTGGTATGAAGATTTTTTTTTGTTTGAGTATACCTATTATGGAACGTTGCTATCAATATCAATTTTGATGACATTTAGAGTTGAATTGATATTTTTAGAATTTTGTGAACTTTAATGCTAGTGTGTGAAAATGTTAAGCTTTTAATGGATATAAATGCTACTTTGATGGCGGGAAAAATGCTATACGATGACGGTTATAAGGCTCATTCAAAGACGGTTTTGAATCGTATTTAAAAAAATCTTAGAAAAAGGTACATTTCTAAGATGGTTGTTAACCAAGAACCGTCTTAGAATATTACTCTTCTAAAACGATTTCTCAAGTTAAAATAGTCTTACAAGAACATTATTCTATGATATTTTTTAGCATAAAACTGTCTTAAAAATGCACCTTTCGAAGACGGTTGTAAGCCAACAAGTGTCTTATAATGTATTTTTTAAAAAATTGTGAATTATAAGACAGTTTTTGAATGAACTGTCTTAGAATCATTTTAAAAAAAAAACTTAAAAAATTAAGAGTTGAGAATTTTAAGATGGTTTTCCCAAAAATTGTCTTAGAAAGTAGATTTTCGAAGACAGTTTTCTAAGAACTGTTTTAGAATGTATTTTTTTTAAAAAATAAACAAATTTAAAATTATGAAAATATTATTATTAGAAAAGCATATACTACTATTAGTTGTGAAAATAATTATTTTTTAATTACATGCATTTTCTTTTTGAATTGTACTATTATAAATTATAAAAGCATATACTAGTATTAATTATGTATGGATTCCGCTTCACCCACTAGTTCCATTGGTATTAACCATTGCATGTCCTATGATTTTAAATTTGTGATACCCCTTTATCAGTGTGATATCATATCCATGTCGCATGTCGTAACCATACTTTCTAGTTCCTAAACAATTATTACTAGGTCAAGAGACTTTTATTCAAAAGCCAACACTACTAAAAAAATGGTTTTTTACATCGCTGATTCTACATCGGTGCTAAAGGATCGTTTTTGTAAGTTAGGCGGTGGCATAATAGTAATTAAGATAAAGACACTGACGACGTTTGATGAAAAACATGTCGTTGTAGCCTAAGCAATGAACATACAAAGTCGTTCCTGTACAGAGAACCGTCTTTGTATATTTAATGAGTGCATGTGCCGCACACGTGGATTTTGTTTCGTACATGTTTGCATTCGCACCCTTCCACTTTCGTCACCTCGTTTCAGAAACATACGCTCTCGCACCCTAGCAGCCCCTCCACTCTCCTCGTTTTTGGCTGAGCTCTGATGATGTCTTGAAGACACCCTTTGCCGCAGAAGCAACTTCAATTTCGTGACCACTCTTGACCTGACTCAGCAAGTTCTTTATGATGTGAGGTTTAGTGAAATACCCTTTTGATTTATGTTCCCCTTTACACTTGTTATCAACCAAAATACTTACTTTTTGTACTTTGTAACTTACCCAGATAATGTGGATGGGCACTTTCGTGTAGTTGGAAAAGCTTGACCTGAAGCTCAACATTCTCACTTCAGTTCAGGTACAATTTTCTATTTTTTTAAAAATAATTTCGATTTTTAAAAGTATAATTATTGGTTGTTGACATTGGTTTGTTCTGCACGTTGCTACAGAACTTGTCATTCTAAAATTATATTATTTAGAAATTTAGGCTATATTGTTTTAGCTTGCACTAAAGATTTCAGGGACAAGTGCTAGTTACATTTTTTCCCTCTTGTGTGTGAGAATGTGATTGGAAGTGGGACACAATTTTGATTTTGATAAGTAGAAGCTGTTGAAATTGCTACAAATTTCTAGAATATTCTTAAATATAATATATATGAAAATGGTAGAATATCCTAGAACTATAGTGTGTATGAATATGGTAGAACAATCTAGAACTATAATGTGTATGAATATGGTAGAACAATCTAGAACTAAAAGAAAATCTTCTAAGCATTGGCCAAATGATGGAGAGAGGCTACACACTTCACTTTGAAGGAGGTGTATGCAAAATCTTAGAAAACAAAAATAAAAGGTCCGAGATAGCCCAAGAAAACATCAATAAGAGTAATAGAAGCTTCCCTCTAAATTTAAAATATGCAATAAACATTGCCATGAAGGTACAAGTTGATGATTCATGACTATGGCATCGAAGATTTGGCCACTTCAACACACATGCCTTGAAGTTGTTACATGAGAAGAACATAATGAGAGATCTTCCAAGCATAAAGGAGAACAATGAAGTGTGTGAAGGATGTCTCCTTGGTAAGCAACACTGATTTCCTTTCTCAACAAGCGGAGCATGGAGAGCGAAAGATCTATTGGAGCTGATACATACGGACGTCTATGGACCAATGAGGATGCCATCGCATGAGAACAACAGGTACTTCATACTCTTCAATAATGACTTCTTTAGAATGACATGGGTATATTTTCTAAAAGAAAAATCAGAAGTCTTTGGAGTATTCAAAAAGTTGAAGGCCCTTGCGGAAAATCAAAGTGGAAAACGGATAAAAGTACTAAGAAGTGATCACGGCAAAGAGTACACCTCTCGCGAGTTTGAAAGATTTTGTGAGGATGAAGGCATTGAGCGACAACTTATAGTCACATATTCTCCTCAACAAAATGAAGTGTCAGAGAGAAAGAATTGCGCAATTATGGAAATGGCTAGATCGATGCTCAAGGAGAAGGGACTACCTAACACATTCTGGGCTGAAGCAGTCTACACTGCTGTTTACATACTCAACAGATGTCCAACTAAGTCTGTAAAAGACAAGACACCAATTGAAGCTTGGAACGGGAATAAGCCATCAGCAAAGCACCTAAGGTTCTTTGGATCTATATGCAACATTCATATTCCAGACATGAAGAGGCACAAGCTTGAAGACAAGACTATACGAGGTATCTTCCTTAGGTATAGCAATATCTTTAAGGGCTACCGTGTCTACAACTTGCAAACTAAGAAACTCGTCATCGTCGAGATGTTGAAGTTGATGAGTACGCTTCTTGGAATTGGGATGAAGAAAAAGTGGAGAAAAACGTTCTTATAACTACTCAACTACCTCAAGAAGAAGCTGAGGAAGAAGACCCAGGTGAACCACCTTCACCTCCACCACAACAACAAATCAAGAACTATCATCACTAGAGTCTACTCTAAGACGAGTAAGATCTTTACTGGACATATATGAAACCTGTAACTTGGCCATACTTGAACCTGGAAGCTTTAAAGAAGCGTCAAAGCAGGAAGTATGGGTCAAGGCAATGGAAGAAGAGATACATATGATCGAGAAAAACAACACATGGGAGTTAGTAAATCGTCCCCATGGAAAAGATATCATTGGGGTTAAGTGGGTCTGTAAGACAAAGCTCAACCCTGATGGCACCATACAGAAACACAAGGCGAGGCTAGTAGCTAAGGGTTACTCACAACAACCCGGAATTGACTACAATGAGACATTTGCACCAATAGCTCGTCTTGATAGCATAAGAGCTCTAATAGCTCTTACGTCACAAAAAGGATGAAGTATCCATCAACTAGATGTCAAATCCGCCTTCCTTAACGGCGTACTTGAAGAAGAGATCTATGTGGAGCAGCCACAAGGATTCGTGTCTGAAGGCAAAGAAAGAAAAGTGTTAAGACTAAGAAAATTACGGTTTGAAGCAAACACCTTGAGCATGGTATAGCATAATCGATCAGTATTTCATGGATCGAGGATTCAGGAGGGGCAAGAGTGAGCCTACACTTTACATCAAGTCTCAAGGTCAGTACACTTTCTTACTCTCTCTATATGTAGATGATCTTATCTACACGGGAAACAATACTAAGATGATGATGGACTTTAAAGAAGACATGATGAAGACCTTTGAGATGACCGAGCTTGGTTTGATGAGTTACTTCCTCGGCATAGAGGTAAGTCAGAGAAATGAAGGGATATTCATCTCGCAAAAGTAATACACATAAAGCTTACTTAAGAAATTCAAGATGTATGGTTGCAAACCTGTTGCTACTCCACTCATAACAAATGAGAAACTACAGAAGAATGATGGAGCACCAGAAGTTGATGCATCCAAATACCGAACTCTAATTGGAAGCCTCCTATATTTGACAGCTACACGACCTGACATAATGTATGCTACAAGTCTTCTATCAAGATTCATGCAAAGCCCAAGTCAAATACACTTTGGAGTAGGAAAAATAATTTTGAGTGATTGGGCAGGTTCAGCAGATGACATGAAGAGTACCTCTGGCTATGCTTTCTCACTAGGATCAGGAATGTTCTCTTGGGCGTCGAAGATGCAAGCTACAGTAGCACAATCAACAGCAGAAGCAGAGTATGTGGTAGCTGCTGAAGCAATGAGTCAAGCTATATGGCTTCATAGGATACTTGAAGACATGGGAGAAAAACAAGATGAGCCTACTAAAATCAATTGCGACAACAAATCAGCAATTGCAATGGCGAGGAATCCAGTTCATCACAGCAGAACAAAACACATAGCAATCAAATATCACTTTATCAGAGAAGCTGAAGCAACTAAAGAGATCAAACTCGACTACTGCAGAACAGAAGATCAAATTGCAGACATATTCACGAAGGCGTTGCCGAGACCAAGATTTGAAGAATTACGAGCTATGTTCGGAGTCACAGAAATTTGCATCAAGGAGGAGTGTTGAAATTGCTACAAATTTCTAGAATATTCTTAAATATAATATGTATGAAAATGGTAGAATATCCTAGAACTATAGTGTGTATGAATATGGTAGAACAATCTAGAACTATAAGTGTATGTATAAGATAGAAGAATCTAGAACTATCATGATACTAATCTATCATGAAAACTCTAGAAAGACCCAAAGTAATGTAGAAATATTCACCACCATTGAGAGGTTGGTGACTTGAGCCTATAAATAGGCAATTAGTATGTTGTAATTGATCATCCAAGAAATCAATGACATAGTCTTCTTTCTAAAACAATTCTCTAAAACTATCAACTATCAACTATCATCTAACCAACTATCAACAGAAGCAATTAAGGCAGTGGAAGATGTAGGATGGCTTTGAAAGCCGAAGGTTCCTCTATATAGGCAAATGCATATATATATATATGTGTGTGTGTGTGTGTGTGTGTATCCTAAATAATACGAGTTGGGGTTGCTTTTGCTTGTTGCTACTGCATGTAGGCCAAATCAATACTAAATAACATCAAAGCCCCTCAAAGAATTAACTTTTGGAAAAGTAGTCTTGTCGCCTGTGAAGCCAATTATGTGTCATTTAACAATACAGAAGTGATCTTTAATTTCCATGAACAAGAGTAAAACAATTTGCATTACTGAAATCCATGTTAGGCTTAGCTAAAGAGGAAAGCTTGATCTTAAATTTAAGTAAATTACTTGCAATTCAAAAGGTTAAAAGAAATTTAATTGCTATTATGTATCACACAGTTTATATGTAATTTACTATTTACTTAATGATTGGGAAATAATGCAAGTTATATTTAATTTAATGTTTAGTTAATATTTTTAAGAGTTTTGTTTAGCTGATATATACATGCAACTAGATTGGATTAAAGTTAGATTTTTTAACAGAAAAGGTTATTTAAGTATTTTGATTTTAGAATAAAAGAAAAGGAAATGTAATTGGCCCTTGTGCTTATTTAATGTCAAAATTCCTAATATTTTTTAGAGGCATTTAGGGAAGCTTTCCTTGAACACAAGGACTGTTTGGAGTCAAAAGTGACCAAGTTTTTGGTTTGGCTGTGGCTGGAGGCTTCTTTGCTCTGTTCTTTGTGAGACAACTACATATTAGCCAGCACCATGGCTGGCGATATTGGCTATTTCCACTGTTAGTTTTTGGGCTGGTCTGCTTATTAGCATTACTGTATGTATGAATCTTAGACGCCTCATTATTCTGCTGTATCTACTTGCTACATTATGTGTTTCAATCCAATATTCACAATCCAATTTTTATGATATAAAAGTCTTTTAAAATCTCAATCCAATATATCCCCTTAAGATAGAGGCCAATTTTGATTTCTAAGATGTAGGGAGGAATTGTAATTTTTTCAGGAAACTTTCCAATGGGGAAAACAACACCTTGAACAACATATATCATTAGTACTTAAAACCTGTGTGTTATACCATGGAGTGAAGATTTGCAAGGAAGCTCCTACTATGTCTCATTTACCTTTGCAAATAATAGCTTTCTTTTCTTTAGAGCATAGGAAAGAGAAGCAAAAGCAATAATAAGAATTCTTGATGAGTATGCTTACAATATATGGCCAAATACTAAATTTGTAGAAGTCAAAAGTTACTTATAATAGAAATGTGGAGGTTAGTTTAAGAACTTTGATTACGTCTACTCTTGGTGCATGTGAGGGAAGGTATAGGAGGAGAGAAATACTTGGGATTTCCACCTGATGCTGGAAGAAAAGAAGTCTACCTTTAACTTTATTAAGGGTAGAGTGTGGTATATGATCAATTCTTAGGGTGGTAAGGCACTTTCTATGGCTAGTAGAGAAGTTCTTTTTAAAAATCTGTAGTCCTTAGGTTGTGTCCGCATTTCCTTATACTGTGGCATTAGGCTTGGTATTTAGAGTTGAGCTCGAACTCTAGGGTCTATTGGACTAAGTTGTGCATAAGCAACATGAAAATATAAAAATAGTACAATTAACCCAGCTTGTCCTTAATTTATTGGGTGTTGTTAGAACAAAGGATGAAAGTTTGAAAAAAAAGAAAAAAAAAGGCTTCAAGTCCCACATCGCTCAGGATAAACACTTGAATAGTGTTTCACTCATTATATAGAGAGAGTTCATTTCTTCATTTTTCCTTGCCCCAGTTGAGAAGCATTTCCTCAACTTTTCTTTCTCCCTCCCATATTTCAGCCGATGCATTTCTGGCAAACTTCTCCCTCTTTCTTTCTGTCGCTCTAAAACTTTGGTTGGCTTTAAGAGTGAATTTTTAAGTCATATTTTTCGGTTGGCTATAAGAGTGACTTTTTACGTCATATTTTTTGGTTGGCAATTAGAGTGACTTTTCAAGTCATATTTTCGGTTGGCTATTAGAGTGACTTTTCAAGTCATATTTTTGGGTGGCTTTAGAGTGACTTTTCAAGTCATACAAGAGGGTGTAATTCTAGAAAAGGTTCCCTCAGTGCAGTGGGAATCTTATACAGTGATCTGGGCTGTTTTATCCTGGGGACGTCGTGGTTGATAGTCTGCTTGCACAATTTTTTACAGTGCCACGAAACGTCTTAAAGAAAGCGACATTGTCCGTGACTCAGCCAGTAATTTTTTCGGTTTGTCATAAACTATTGTTACAACTGGTGCTATGGTAAGTATTGTGTTCGAAAGTGAAAATAGTTTTTTTTAATTGGAGTTGTACACTTTGAGGTAACAACGCATGTATGATAAAGCTATATATATAAGTGAGTCATGGTTTTGAGGGACAAAGAGAACACTTCTTGGGGCGGGAATGGTAAATAATGATGATGATGGTTTGTGGGTTTGCTTAAAATTAATATCAATATGAGGGTATACAGAGAGAGACAAGGAAAGAAATATGTTTTGGGATTGTGTTGTTTTGGATGAGTACATAGCTGTTTAACAAATTGCACTACTCCTTTTTTGTTTTATTTTTGGTTTAAGATAGATAGACCAAAATTAAGGAAATTATTAAATAGTCTGAGTTTTTAAAAATTATATATTTCACCCTTGATTTATTGGTACCTATACAGTGAATTTAATGCTTTGGCAAAATTGTTCAATGCTTGTGAAAAAATGTTTCTTAATTTTCAATTTTTTTTTATAATGTGTAACTTACATTGTTTGCATGAGTTCCATTAGGGGGCCTAACCACTTATAGTGTGTAACTTAATTGTTTGCATGAGTTCCATTAGGGGGCCTAACCTGAAAATTTAATTGAACACTACAGCCCAGGAACAAACAAATAAAAACACTTTACCTTTCCCTGCGTTGATGCACAGATGGTAGATGCTAATTGAATACCAACTCCAATTCCAATAACATTAAAGAGAGTTGAAAATGCCTCTCCTTTAGCAAATAAGTCATTGTGATTTCCTTCTTTGGAGAATGAAGAATATATTGATGCAACAACTGCCATCCCCTGATAACTCCATAATAACAGAAAGCTAATAGTCTAAAATAAATGTTACTTTTACTGGACATGTACTATATATAGGATGCTAAGAAAGATGACAAACAGATGGTTGAATGAACTACGAGCACTGAATCAACTTCATGTTATCAGTTGTTGTTTCCTTAAGAGCTTCCTGCAGTTGGATTTCCTCAGCCTCAAGTTCCTTCAGTTTTTCCTTCAACTGAGCTTTTTCCTCCCTTTTGACATTTTGTTCTTCCTCAGTTTCTTTAAGCAAATAAAGCAATCTTTTTATTTCTTTTTCCAAGGATTCCTTCTTGTCATGTGACTTTTGTTTGGTCCTTGTGAGGTGCTTGGCACCCATCATTAGGCAATTTGTGAAATTCCGGGACATGCCGGAAAACAAAAGAAAATATTGATGCACAATCCGTAAGGTTCCATGACATACCGGAAATCAAATGGAAGCATCGTTGCACAATTAGTGAGGTTCCGTAACATTCCGTAAGTCAAAAAGGGGATGATTATGTAATCCACAAGGTTCCGTAACGTTACGGAAAGAAAACAAGTATCGTTACGAAATTCGTAAGTTTCCGTAACTTTACGAAAAAAGAATCACCCAAAAAAAGGCAAGGGGGTGTACTTAGTAAAAATGGGGGTGCAAATAGCAACCAGACCCACTTGGGCCCTCCAGAAGATTCCTCCAGAAGGCTGTTGCTTCTGGAGGAAGCAACCTTGCTCGCCTGGGCGAGCTGGGTGGCAAGCTTCTCCCCCAATTTTCTATAAATAGGGGGAGAAGTGAAGTGAAAAAGGGTTCAGCCCCTTAGGCACTTCTCTCTCTTTCGAATTTACTTGGAAAAATTGTTTCCGTGAAGAAAATCGAAGCCGAGGCGCTTCCGAAACATTTCCGTAACGTTTCCGTAAGGAATTTCGCGAAGGTTTCGACCGTTCTTCGACATTCTTCATCCGTTCTTCATCATTCTTCGATCTTCAACGGGTAAGTACCTTGAACCAAGCTTTTCGATTCATTCTATGTACCCGTGGTGGTCCACATTGTGTTTTGTGTATTTTTATTCTCGTTTTATTTACTTTTTACACCCCCTTTTGACGTGCTTAAGCCATTTTATTTAAGTCATTTCTCGCTTAACCTAAAAATAAAATAAATTTCCACCGATCGTTTGAATTGTATTATCCGTTAACTTCGGTTAAAATGAATTCCGACCGTTCGGTCGTGCCGTAACCAACGGAGGGTCCGTGTCACCTTCTTTTAAAAAAAAAAAAAACATACGTTGGGGCACTTTGCTACCCCTAGACGTTGTATCTAAGAAGGAGACAATTCCTCGGGCCCCCGCATTCCTAAGTTGCATCTGTGTCATATGTATTCCTTCATGCATTCATCCATTCCACCCATGAGATATCGGAGTTTTGATTTGCACCAGCTTTTTGTCTCACTTTAGTAAGCATGGGGACAAATCAAACCTGCAAGAGGTTTTACCAAGTCAAGGTTAAAAGCCTAGATACCACCAGCATCAAGGAATTAGGGCGGTTTATGGAACCCCTCCAAATGCAAGCCTTCCGCAAGATTTACGGAAAGATCTTAGAGTTGACCATAGCAGAGATATCCATAGAAGCCATAGCATCACTCACCCAATACTACGACCAGCCTTTGAGATGCTTCACGTTCGGAGACTTCCAATTGGTACCAACCATTGAAGAATTTGAGGAAATTCTAGGATGTCCTCTTGGGGGAAGAAAACCATGCCTTTCCTCTGGGTGTCTCCCTTCTTTGAGCAGAATTGCAACTGTGGTCAAGGATTCAGCAAGAGGTTTGGACCGCATAAAACAGACTCGGAACGGCATAGCGGGCCTACCACGGAAGTACCTAGAAGACAAGGCGAGGGGTATGGCCAATCAAGGAGATTGGGTCCCATTTATGGAAGTGTTAGCTTTGCTAATTTTTGGGGTTGTCCTCTTTCCAAACGTAGATGGTTTGGTGGACCTAGCAGCAATCGACGCTTTCCTTGCATACCACCATAGCAAGGAAAGACCGGTGGTAGCTGTCTTGGCAGATTTATTTGACACATTTAACCGAAGGTCCGAAAGAAGTAGCACACGGATCATCTGTTGCTTGCCCGCCCTCTGTGTTTGGTTGGTTTCACACCTGTTCCAGCAAGACACGAGGCATCCATGTCCGCTCCAGAGCCATCGCTCGTGTACTGAAAAGAGAAGAATAGATTGGGACCAGCTTTTGGCTGGGATAGAAGGTAGAACAATCAATTGGTTCCCCCGATGGAAGGAAGGAAAGGAGGGAGTGCTTTTCTCATGTGGAGGGTACCCAAACATTCCGCTGATAGGAACGAGGGGTTGTATTAACTACAATCCCGCGCTTGCTATAAGACAACTAGGGTACCCCATGAGGGGAGCAACGATGGAAGAAAGCATGTCTCCTTTCCTTGTGAGGGATTTCGGCGCACAAAATTTCAAGGCTATACAAGCAATCCATAAGGCATGGGAAACCCCGTTAAGGAAAGATCAAGAACTTAGGGGCATTCGTAATGGCATCATTGGTGGGTACCATGAATGGCTGAAAGTTCATATACGAGGTTTAGATTGGCTCGCCAAGTTAAAAGTCATCAGCGAAGAGAGTTTTGAAGCACCGGAAGAGGACGAAGAAGTCCAAGCTCTCAAAAGCGAGTTAGGAAAGACAAAACTTGCCAAAGAGAAGTTCAGGTTGGCCGCTACACACATCCGGAAGGAGTGTGCCGGATTACGGGAAGAGAATGCAACTACCGCACGAGCCCTTGAACAAGAGACCAAGAGGGCTCACAAGAAAGAGTATGGCCGGAACAAATTTCGCGGAGCTCTGTGGGGTAGCAACAATGAACTCAAGCTGCGAAGGGAAAAGAGGGACCAATCGCGAGCACATAGCATGGTTTTGAAATAGGAGTTAGTTGCCTGTTCAAGGTCTGAAAGAAGCTTGTCTCAGCATTTATGCGAGACGGAGGCCAACATGCTAGCTATCATCGCCAAGTACCAAGAAGAGTTAGGTCTAGCCACGGCCCACGAGCATAGGATCGCGGATGAGCATGCCTAAGTATACGCGGAAAAAGAAGCTAGAGGAAGGGTGATCGACTCTTTACACCAAGAGGCAACCATGTGGATGGATCGGTTTGCTCTTACCTTGAACGGGAGTCAGGAACTTCCCCGATTGTTAGCCAAGGCCAAGGCGATGGCAGACACCTACTCCGCCCCCGAAGAAATTCATGGGCTTCTCGGCTATTGTCAGCATATGATAGACTTAATGGCCCACATAATTAGAAATCGCTAGGAAACTTGTATGGTCTCTCAGACCTTGACTAGATACCACTTTTTGAAATAAAATGAGTTGGTCCCATGTTTCTACTCCAAAAAGCTTGTGTGAATCAAATCACTCCTACATTTTATCTCTAGCATGCATTCTTTCTTTCTTTACCCACTCCTCACGTTTGGTTTTTTAGGGAAAAACACCATAACTAAACGCGCCACAAGGCATCCCTATCGCACCAGATCCAAATCTAGAACGATGGGTGATCAAGAGGAGACACAGGAACAGATGAAAGCCGACATGTCAGCTCTGAAAGAACAGATAGCCTCCATGATGGAGGCCATGTTAGGAATGAGGCAGCTCATGGAGAAAAACGCGGCCACCGCTGCCGCTGTCAGTTCGGCTGCCGAAGCAGACCCAACTCTCTTGGCAACTGCGCACCATCCTCCCTCAAACATAGTAGGACGGGGAAGGGACACACTGGGGCATGATGGCAACCCTCACCTGGGATACAACCGAGCGGGTTACCCTTATGGATTGCCGCCCAACTACTCACCACCCGTCTTGCAAGACGATGCGGGCCATATTGCTTCTCCCATCCTTGAAAGAGAGCCTCCTCAAGAGCCCGACGAGGTCCACAAAGACCCTCAAGACTATGCTCGAATAGATGTCGAGTTCTACCCCCCGATCCCCGAAGGGCCGGCACCCAGCACTTTGCCTCAACCCAACATCGCGACACAACCAATAGTTTTGTCCACAGAAGGACCGCCCCCGGCAACTGAAGAAAGGAGGAAGCTCGATCTCCTCGAGGAAAGATTGAGAGCCGTGGAAGGATTTGGGGACTATCCATTCGCAGACATGACGGATCTTTGCTTAGTACCCGATGTTGTTATCCCCCCGAAGTTCAAGGTACCGGACTTCGACAAGTATAAAGGGACAACTTGTCCCAAAAACCATCTCAAGATGTACTATCGCAAGATGGGCGCACACTCTAAGGATGAGAAGCTATTAATACACTTTTTTCAAGATAGCTTGGCCAGAGCCGCGGTAGTTTGGTACACTAATTTGGAAGCTTCCCGTATTCGTACTTGGAAGGATCTGATTACTGCCTTCCTAAGGCAATACCAGTATAATTCCGATATGGCTCCCAATCGCACTCCGCTACAGAATATGTTCAAGAAAGAGGGCGAAACCTTTAAAGAATACGCTCAGCGGTGGAGAGACCAGGCGGCACAAGTAGCTCCTCCCATGGTTGAGAGAGAGATGATCACCATGATGGTAGACACTCTGCCGGTGTTCTACTATGAGAAGCTAGTAGGTTACATGTCGTCTAGCTTCGCGGACATAGTGTTCGCCGGGGAAAGAATTGAGGTAGGGTTGAAAAGAGGAAAGTTCGATTTTGTTTCCTCCACAAGTGCGAATGCCAAAAGAATCAGGACAACAGGGGCAAAAAGGAAGGAAGGAGATGCCCATGCCGTCTCTTCAACGCCCGCATGGGTCAAGCCCCCGCAGACACCTCATGGTACCCATCAGTACGCGCAACATCACTCGAGTTTCTCGGCTCATACCGGGAACGCCTCTAGTTCAGCACCTGTGCAGCCTAAGGCACCCACCCAGAGGGAAGCTCCCCAAGTTGCAACTCCGAACACAACTCGTCCGGCCGGTAATTCCAACGCAACAAGGAACTTCCCTCCGAGGCCATTTCAAGAATTCACCCCACTCCCAATGACATACGAAGACCTCTTGCCGTCCCTCATCGCCAACCATTTGGCCGCGGTGACTCCCGGAAAGGTCCTCCAAGCCCCTTTCCCAAAGTGGTATGACCCTAATGCAACTTGCAAGTACCATGGGGGTGTCCCGGGGCATTCCATTGAAAAATGCTTGGCCCTTAAATACAAGGTCCAACATTTGATAGATGCTGGATGGTTGACTTTCCAAGAGGATCGGCCCAATGTGAGAACCAACCCGCTCGCCAATCATGGAGGGGGAGCGATTAACGCCATTGAGTCCGATAGGCCACGCAGGTCTAAACCTTTAAAGGATGTGGCAACCCCTAGGAGGTTTATCTTTGAGGCCCTATAAGAGGGAGGTGTGATTCCCCATAGTGGGCGTAAGGAGGATTCCTGTTTGCTGCATTCCGGCGAGCTGCATGACATGGAAACGTGTTTGGGAGTAGAGGAATTGTTACAACAAATGATAGATCAAGGTCGACTGGAAGTTGGCAGTGAAGGAAGAGAAGAGCAACATATATGCATGCAGTCCACGGATGGGAGCGGTGTCGCGAGGCCCAAACCCTTGGTGATATACTTCACCAAGGGCACAGCTTCGCAAAAGCCCGGACACCCCTTAGCAGCTAGACCTGTTCCTTTCCCATACCAAAATAGCCACGCAGTCTCATGGAGATATACACCTCCGAGGGAGAAGGAAGAAGAAGCCACCGACGTCAGCTCGTTGTCAGCTAAAGTAACAAATATCACGGGACTGAGTGGTGTGACCCGTAGCGGTCGTGTGTTCGCGCCTCCGGACCTACCAGTCCAACCCGCAAACGTCAAGGGAAAAGGAAAAGTGGTGGAGGAACAAGATGGCGAAGCACCCCACGCTTCGAATAAAGATATTCCGGCAAAAGGTCTTCCGGAGAAAAAGGATGGTAAAAAGGAGGTATCACTAGAGGAAGCCAGTGAGTTCCTCCGTATAATTCAGCAGAGCGAATTCAAGGTTATCGAACAGCTCAACAAAACCCCGGCCAGGGTCTCGCTGTTGGAGTTACTCATGAGCTCCGAGCCTCATCGGGCTCTGCTAGTGAAGGTTTTGAACGAGGCCCACGTGGCCCAAGATATCTCGGTAGAAGGTTTCGGAGAGCTGGTCAATAATATCACTGCCAACAACTATCTCGCCTTCGTCGAAGAAGAAATCCCCGCCGAGGGGAGAGGGCATAATAAAGCTTTGCACGTATCAGTCAAGTGTATGGACCATATCGTAGCCAAAGTGCTCATCGATAATGGTTCCAGTTTAAACGTGATGCCTAAAAGCACTTTGGAGAAATTACCATTCAATGCTTCCCACTTAAAGCCGAGTTCAATTGTGGTTCGTGCCTTCGATGGCACCCGCCGAGAGGTTAGGGGAGAGATCGATCTCCCAGTACAGATAGGCCCTCACACCTGTCAAGTTACCTTCCAAATAATGGATATTAACCCCCCTACAGCTGTCTGTTGGGGCGCCCGTGGATCCACTCAGTAGGAGTTGTTCCCTCAACACTCCACCAAAAGTTGAAATTCGTAGTGGAAGGGCATCTGGTCATCGTATCAGGTGAGGAA
Organism: Glycine max; assembly: GCF_000004515.6. Taxonomy (NCBI): domain Eukaryota; kingdom Viridiplantae; phylum Streptophyta; class Magnoliopsida; order Fabales; family Fabaceae; genus Glycine; species Glycine max. The sequence goes on from NC_038253.2 coordinate 22,172,563, forward strand.
GACATCTTGGTGAGCTGCCCATCCTCTATGCCTTATGTGGAAGCCGCAGAGGAGTCATTAGAAACCGCTTTCCAGTCTTTTGAGGTGGTAAGCATTTCCTCCGTGGACTCCTTCTCTGGGCAAGCTTGCCTGTCCGATGCAGCAGTAATGATGGCCCGGGTTATGTTGGGGAACGGTTACGAACCCGGAATGGGTTTAGGCAAAGACAATGGCGGCATAACTAGCCTGATAAATGCCAAAGGAAATCGTGGGAAATATGGTTTAGGCTATAAACCCACTCAGGCGGATATAAAGAGAAGCATCGCGGGGAGAAAGAGCGGTGGTCAAAGCTCGCGGTTGAGACAAGAAAGTGAAGGAGGCCCGCCCTGCCACATAAGTATAAGCTTTATAAGCGCGGGTCTGGGAGACGAAGGTCAAGTGGTTGCGATATACGAAGATGATGTTCCGAGTACATTGGATTTGGTACAACCATGCCGTCCTGATTTCCAGCTGGGAAATTGGCGAGTGGAGGAACGCCCCGGCATTTACGCAACGAGCATAATGTAAACCTTTACGGTTTTAAAAGCTCTATAGTTGGGCCTAGGCTTTAGAGTTTTTCCTTTTGTTAAGGCTTTGTGTCTTTTGTTTTTGAATTTATAATACAAGGATCTTTCTTCATCTGTTCCTACGTCTCTACCCATTCTCATTCATTTGCATGTTTACTTCTTTATTTCCGAAATGGCAGATCCGATGACGAGTCCCCTGAAGGTACTAATACCTGGGACCCGCTTATCAACTTCGAGCAAGAAACGAATCAAACGGAAGATGAAGGGAATGAGGATGTGGGACTTCCCCCAGAATTAGAAAGGATGGTCGCCCATGAGGACCAAGAAATGGGGCCTCATCAAGAAGAAACAGAACTAGTAGACTTGGGAATTGGCAGTGGAAAAAGGGAAGTAAAGATAGGCACAGGTATTACCGCACCTATCCGTGAAGAATTAATAATCCTGCTAAGGGACTACCAAGACATCTTTGCTTGGTCATACCAAGATATGCCCGGTTTGAGTTCTGACATTGTACAGCACCGATTACCTCTAAATCCCGAGTGTTCCCCGGTAAAGCAGAAACTGAGAAGGATGAAGCCCGAAACATCCTTGAAGATAAAAGAAGAAGTGAAGAAGCAATTTGATGCTGGTTTTTTGGCCGTCGCTCGGTATCCAGAATGGGTTGCCAACATTGTACCGGTCCCTAAGAAAGATGGGAAAGTACGAATGTGTGTGGATTATCGGGACCTGAATCGGGCCAGTCCCAAGGACAATTTTCCTTTGCCACACATCGATATCCTCGTGGATAACACGGTCGATTTCGCTTTATTTTCCTTCATGGACGGTTTCTCCGGTTACAATCAGATAAAGATGGCGCTAGAGGATATGGAAAAGACTACCTTCGTCACCCTATGGGGGACGTTCTGTTACAAGGTGATGTCCTTTGGACTCAAGAATGCCGGGGCAACTTATCAACGGGCCATGGTAGCTTTGTTCCATGATATGATGCATCAAGAGATCGAGGTCTACGTGGATGACATAATTGCTAAATCTAAATCCGAGGAAGAACACCTTGTCAACCTGCGGAAGTTGTTCGAAAGGCTTAAGATATATCAATTAAGGTTGAACCCCGCCAAGTGTACCTTTGGGGTCAAATCAGGGAAATTGCTTGGTTTCATCGTGAGCCAGAAAGGAATAGAGGTAGACCCCGAAAAAGTGAAGGCCATCCATGAGATGCCAGAACCCCGTACTGAGAGGCAAGTCCGGGGCTTCCTGGGACGCTTGAATTATATTGCCAGATTCATATCGCAGCTCACCGCCATTTGTTAGCCGTTGTTCAAACTCTTACGCAAAAACCAAACTGATCGCTGGAATGAGGATTGCCAAGAAGCTTTTGGAAGGATCAAGAAGTGCCTTATGAATCCTCCCGTGCTTATGCCACTAGTACCTGGAAGGTCTCTCATCTTGTACATGACAATCTTAGACGAGTCAATGGGGTGTATGCTGGGGCAACATGACGAATCCGGAAAGAAAGAGTGCGCTGTTTACTACCTAAGTAAGAAGTTCACGACCTGTGAAATGAATTACTCCTTGCTCGAAAGAACGTGTTGTGCTTTAGTATGGGCATCCCATCGCCTAAGGCAGTACATGCTGAGCCATACTACCTGGTTGATATCCAAGATGGACCCGGTTAAGTACATCTTTGAAAAGCCAGCTCTCACGGGACGAATCGCCCGGTGGCAAGTCCTGCTATCCGAGTTTGATATAATTTACGTCACCCAAAAGGCGATAAAAGGAAGCGCCTTAGCAGATTATTTGGCTCAACAGCCTCTTAACGACTATCAGCCCATGCATCCTGAATTCCCGGATGAGGACATCATGGCCTTGTTTGAGGAAAAATTGGACGAAGATCGGGACAAATGGACCGTATGGTTTGACGGAGCGTCAAACATTCTAGGCCACGGCGTTGGGGCAGTATTGGTCTCTCCGGACAATCAATGTGTACCTTTCATAGCCAGGCTAGGATTTGACTGCACCAACAACATGGCCGAATATGAAGCATGTGCCCTAGCCGTCCAGGCAGCAATGGACTCCAATGTCAAACTACTCAAGGTATACGGCGACTTAGCGTTCGTAATCCATCAGCTGAGGGGGGAATGGGAAACTAGAGATCCCAAGCTGATACCCTCCAAAGCCTATATCAAGGAATTGGCTAAGACCTTTGATGAGATCTCCTTCCATCATGTTCCCCGCGAGGAAAATCAAATGGCGGATGCGCTTGCTACTTTGGCGTCTATGTTCCAGCTAACGCCGCACGGGGATCTACCCTAAATTGAATTTTGGTGTCGTGGCAAACCCGCGCATTGTTGCCAAGTAGAAGAGGAACAGGACGGAAAGCCTTGGTATTTCGACATCAAGCGATATGTCGTAAGCAAAGAATACCCGCCAGAGATTGCCGACAATGATAAGAGGACATTGAGAAGGTTGGCAGCCGGTTTCTTCATGAGCGGAAGCATACTGTATAAGAGAAATCACGACATGACACTCCTGCGGTGTGTGGATGCCAGGGAGGCAAATCACATGATCGAGGAAGTCCATGAGGGCTCGTTTGGAACGCACGCCAACGGGCATGCTATGGCCAGGAAGATCCTAAGAGCAGGTTACTACTGGCTTACCATGGAAAGTGATTGTTATGTCCATGTGAGGAAATGCCACAAATGTCAAGCGTTCGCAGATAATGTCAATGCTCCACCACATCCTCTGAATGTCATGTCCGCCCCTTGGCCTTTCTCCATGTGGGGAATAGATGTCATCGGGGCCATTGAGCCCAAGGCCTCGAATGGTCATCGCTTCATCCTCGTAGCGATAGATTATTTTACCAAGTGGGTCGAGGCGGCCTCCTATACCAATGTCACGAGGGGTGTGGTTGTCAGGTTCATTAAGAAAGAGATCATCTGCCGATATGGTTTGCCAAGGAAGATTATCACGGACAACGGCACCAACCTGAATAACAAGATGATGGGGGAAATGTGCGAGGAGTTTAAAATCTAGCATCACAATTCCACACCCTACCGGCCAAAGATGAATGGAGCCGTGGAAGCGGCCAATAAGAATATCAAAAAGATTATCCAAAAGATGACCGTGTCATACAAATATTGGCACGAAATGCTCCCATTCGCGTTACACGGTTACCGAACTTCAGTGCGAACGTCAACTGAGGCAACACCGTTCTCATTGGTATATGGTATGGAGGCTGTGTTACCGTTTGAGGTAGAAGTCCCGTCATTAAGGATCCTGGCAGAATCTGGATTAAAGGAATCAGAGTGGGCCCAAACGCGCTATGACCAGCTCAACCTCATTGAGGGTAAGCGCTTAACGGCCATGAGTCATGGGCGCTTGTACCAGCAAAGAATGAAGAGCGCATTCGACAAGAAGGTACGCTTGCGCAAGTTCCATGAGGGAGACCTTGTGCTAAAGAAAATGTCCCATGCCGTCAAGGACAATCGAGGAAAATGGGCCCCAAACTACGAAGGGCCTTTTGTTGTGAAGAGGGCTTTTTCCGGAGGAGCCCTGGTGCTTACCAACATGGATGGCGAAGAGCTACCTTCGCCTGTGAATTCTGATGTCGTTAAGCGATATTATGCTTAGAATCTAGGGCAATTAAGGATGTCGCTGCATGTTCTTTATCTTTACGTGTTTTCTGGATTTCCCCCAGGGATTCCCCGTCTACTGTATCTCTCGTTACAATCTTTCAAAGAAATGAACGTGGATTCGAGGCTTTAGTCCTCACGTTGGTTTCAAACCTTGCATTAATTTGTGATCACCTGAGCCCTTCCGCTCAGTTCATGGGATGCCCCAAGCGCTTAATTAAAATTGAACCTAAACCAACTTTCGCTAAAATTTGCTGCATTTGAAAACATTCATGCATACGCATACGCATGCATATTGTTGTGGTAAAACAGGGGCAGGATCATCTTGAGCTACCTTCTGGGGTGGGGACAAAACATGAACAGCAGAAACCAACCAAGGTAAGACAACGACGTGGTCAGGATTGGCCATACCTGGTTGTTTATTACTTGCAGGTACTTAGGAATGGATGCAACTGGGGGTGGGGTCACGACCGACTGATCGTCGCCCCTTCTTTGCGCTAAACAAGCAGAGAACGTCGCTGCAAGGCAGCCCCGTATCCTTTGTATTCGCAGTTTTCTTTTACTATTTGTTTGTTTTAAAAATAAGTAATCAACGCCTAATTCTAACTTAAGTAAGTTCAAGTTAGGCAAAACACTAACCCATAAGGAAGGAGGGGACATGGTTAATGTTCCTCTCAAAAAAAAAAAAAAAAGTGCAGGTTAGCTCGCCTGGGCGAGCAACCCCTGCACCAAAATATAAAAGTGACGAAAGGGGGGACGTTTTTGCATTCAAAAACTTCTTTTCCCCCCTTTCAAAAGCCATAGCCACGGAATTTACGAGTTTGCACCCCTAGGGTCTCTACTTTTCGCATTCTTCGATTCCGTTTTGCGCTTTTATTCATCACCAACAAGTAAGTATTTCATCCTTAAGCTTTCTAGCTTTTCATTGGTGTATTTTGATCTCCTTTTGGTGCTCTAAATTGTGGGAATGTGCTCAAATATGTGGGGCAATTTTGGTTTGTTTTCTTGCTTGATTGGGTCGAATTGGGGGTTTGTATGAGATGGCCCTAGGCCTATAATGCATTTTGAAGCAATGGGATATGCCACATTGTCCCCGTTCTCTTGCTATTAATGCCTAAACGCGCGCCCACCAAGTGTTCGGTGAAATGCCTCAATGGCATTAGCGCGTGGTTTTCGTAGGGAAACAACCCATGGGGCATTTTGGTTTGCACATATTTTCTATTTTTTGGGACATGCATTCATTTCCGAAAGGGCTAGAGTAATTGCCCCACATATATCCTAGGCCTAGGAACCAAAGTTTTTATGCAAAAGAACACAAGAGTGGGTGCATATTGGGTAAAGTTACCCTTTTTGGCCGGCAATCAGCTATGAGCCACGCTACAATAATTCCCTTATGCCTAGATGTTTAGGAATTTTGCTCATCATAAATGTGTAGGTTTAGAATAGGTAGCAAAATACCTTTGGCAATTTACACTTTGGGTGTGGTAGCAAAATACTTGAATGTATGTACATGTAATTTTGGGTAGTCAAAATGTCTCACAAAAAAATATATATACATATTGCATGTTATGTAAAGAAAATACATTACAAAAAATACCTTTTAATTTGAATACAATTTTAGTCAGCAAAAGGAAATATACTTGAATTTGCATGCGGCTTTAGGTAGTAAAAACACTTGAATAAAGCATGAAATGTAGCACCTTATTGTGTAGATAGCCAAGATTCATCACAAAGTTTGTATATGCATAGGTATTAGAAATACCAGAATGTGCACGTGTGCAATTTTTGGTAGCCAAGATGCTTTGAGTATGCATGTATGTAAATTTAGCCAAGGAAGTGCATGTGATGTAGGTAGCAAATACACCTTGGAAGTGCATATAAATAATCTAGGTAACGAAGGTGCCTTGATTGTGCATGGGTGCATTTTTCTTAGTTAGAAGAATATCTTGTGCGAGTGAATGTTCGTGAGGAAGTATGTGCATGAGTTTGCTCTAAATTTACATTGATGTTTGTGTTTATTGGAGGAGGTTGTATGTCATTTTTGTTTTAAGAGTAACATTTCTTGGTAAAACTAACTTTCCAAATGTTTGCCTTCGCAGAAAATGGCCCCGAGGAAACTTGCCTCAAAAAGGTCCAGGAAGGACAAGGCGGCCGAAGGAACTAGTTCCGCTCCTGAGTATGACAGTCACCGCTTTAGGAGCGTCGTACACCAGCAGCGCTTCGAGGCCATCAAGGGATGGTCATTTCTCCGAGTGCGACGCGTCCAGCTCAGGGACGACGAGTATGCGGATTTCCAGGAGGAGATAGGTCGCCGGCGGTAGGCATCGCTAGTTACCCCCATGGCCAAGTTCGATCCAGAAATAGTCCTCGAATTTTATGCCAATGCTTGGCCAACAGAGGAGGGCGTGCGTGACATGAGGTCCTGGGTAAGGGGTCAGTGGATCCCGTTTGATGTCGATGCTATCGGCCAGCTCCTGGGATATCCGTTAGTGCTAGAAGAGGGCCAGGAGTGTGAGTATGGCCAGAGGAGGAACCGGTCTGATGGGTTCAATGAGGAGGCTATCGCTCAGTTGCTATGTATACCGGGGCAGGATTTTGCCCGGACTGCTGCCGGAAGGCGGGTGCGGATCATGCACACCAACATGACCACCCTGACTCAAATATGGATGACTTTGCTGCTCAGCAACATCCTTCCCACCGACCATAATTCCGACCTCCCCCTGCCGAAGTGTCAGCTGGTGTACGCCATCCTGACGCGGATGAGCATCCATGTGGCTCAGTTAATCACTGATGCCATCTATATTTTTGCAGGTATGGCGCCTACCAGGCACCCTTTGGATCCAGATAAGTCCAACAGGGCCCTGGGATTTCCCGCACTGATCACAGGACTCTGCCAATCGTTCGGAGTCCCCGTGGCACCTACCAAGGTGATTCAGCCGCCCATCACCCGGGCTTTTATTGAGAAGTACTGCACCCAGAGACAGGCTCAGGGGAATGCTCCACCGGCCGCGGGCGCGCCACCACCACCTCATCAGGCTGGCCCGGCTGGGTCATTTGACATGGAGCAGTATTTACGGCATTTGGTTCGCCAGCAGGCAGCCAACCATCGGGCACATGTGCAGACCCATGATTGTCTATACCAGATGAGCCTCAGCATGCAGAGCCAGGGCTTCGCTTCTTTTTCATGCCCTACTCCAGACCAGTTCAGGGCAGAGGTCGCATGGCCCGGGGATTGGCCCGAGGCCCAAGCAGGAGAGGCGCCCCCGGAAGTTCCCGGGGATGGAGAGGAGGCCCACGAGGACGAGGAGATGGCCGATTTGCTTAACTTCTTGGGAGGGAGTGGAGCTACATGACTGGGAGATCCCCAGATTCATGTTTTCTTTCGTATTTCTTTTATCATTTATATGTTATGTTTTGACTTGAGAGACTAATGTTTGTTTTTGTTGTTTCGATTGTCATTTGTACAGCTCATACATTTTTGTTTGGATTGTTGCGTTAGTGTTTATATATCATTACTATCAATGATGTTGGAAATTCTGGGACCGTGTAGAGTTCTTCGTTTAGGAACATCGTCCAAAAAAAATAATAATAATAAAATAAAACAAACAAAAATCATGATAAAAATAAAAATAAGAAAATAAAAAAAGGAGAGCAAGTAAGAAAAAAGATAGGAAAAAGGAAAATGAGTTGTCTAGCTGCAAATGTGTGTACACCCGAAGGGTAAACGCTGTGAAATTTCCCCGGACGCCCGAAATGGACTCGGATGAATGCATAAATTGATAAAAGAACATATTTTGGAAACATTGGGTTGATTTAAAATAGAGGAAATGAATCCTGAGCCCTAGCATCACATGACCATAAAAATTTGACACTTGAGTGTCCGCATAGGTGCATGCATGACCAGTTTTGCATAAAATTTCCAAATCATCATTTTTGCATTTGTGTCATGGAAATAATGTGGGGCATCCCTTTTTGTCCTTGAATCAAACCAGACCCTGACATGTATCATGTCTAGCCATTCCACAAGTCTTGAGCCAAAATCCTGACTCACCATAAACCTTGACCCAGGGTGAGAATGTCAATCCTTACCCTCGGAAGCAAAAAAGAAGAGAAGGAAAATTTCCAATCAAAGAAAAAAGAGAAGGAAAATTTCCAATCAAAGAGAAAGCAAAAAAAAAAAAAAGAGAAGGAAAATTTCCAATCAAAGGAAAAAAGGAAGCAAGGAAATTCCCAATCAAAGAGTGGGAGAAAGCGAAAAGAAAGGAAAGAAAATTCCAAGTCAAAGAAAAAAGAATGGGAGAAAGTAAAAAAGAAGAAACTCCTGGACAAAGAAACCAGAAGAAATGTGCAGAGAGGTCTTTAGACCAGACAATATCTGAACAATACAAAATTGTCACCAAATGAACAAAAGAAAGAAAAGGAAACCATGACCTAAAGTGGTCTTCTCCCTTTGATTACCAACCAAAATCCTGTGCGTCGGTGACTTGTTCGCCTCGCGCAAAACCAAAACAGAAAAGGAAAAGGCCAAAAACACGCAAAAGCCAAAAAACCCACCAAAAGAACCCATTCCCAAGGGAAGTCCTATTGATCCATGATCACACATGTAATTTTTGATTTGATAGGAAATAATTTGCAAAGTCAAGTCATGACATATCTATGGTTTGGAATTAGGATAAAACACTTACCTGTGCGAGATTGATACACTTTGAGTGGATTTCTTCTATTTTTGTCGAACCCAGTGTTTCCTCTAAATGGTCATTTAGAAACGAAATGCTAACATCCAAAATCTCATTTATGGTTATGGGGGATTTCATCAGCAGACTCTCCTTCCCTGGTAGACGCATTGTTTTTCACTCAAAAAAACATATGCTGCTCTAATCGGTTGGAATATTTGTCTCTTTGCTAAAGCATGTCTGCATTTTAGTGGAGAAAACACCGAGACTTTTTCAAGTCTCACAAGTTATCAAGAACTACGTAGGTCTGAGTTCCTCATTGGAGGATACGTAGGAGCAAAAGCCTCGCTTTTGTCGACCACACCGCTTTTTGTCACCATGACCCAAGAGCTAGTAGCCCGCAGAGACGCCTTACGGTTATCCGCACCTCGTCATTCAGTGACCCCAAGTGTGATTGATGAGCAGAGGCCAATGTGGTCATTTGCGCCCTTTCCGGAGATGTCAGCATCTTCCGGTGGAGACCTTTTCAAGTCTCACAAGTTATCTATAACTACGTAGGTCTGAGTTCCTCATTGGAGGATACGTAGGAGCAAGAGCCTTTCTTTTGTCGGCCGCCCCACAATCTCTGTCATACTGACCCTGAGGTCATGTGACATGCGGAGACAAGTTATGGTCATTCCGCACACCTTTTGCCATTCAGACACAGTCGTGTCCGATGGCACGCAGAGACAAATTATGGTCATTCTGCACCCTTTTGTCATTCAGAGGCGGCGGGCCCGATGACATGCGGAGACAAATTATGGTCATTCCGCACCCCTTTGCCATTCAGACACAGACGTGTCCGATGGCACGCAGAGACAAATTATGGTCATTCTGCACCCTTTTGTCATCCAGAGGCGGCGGGCCCGATGACATGCGGAGACAAATTATGGTCATTCCACACCCCTTTGCCATTCAGACACAGTCGTGTCCGATGGGACGCAGAGACAAATTATGGTCATTCTGCACCCTTTTGTCATCCAGAGGCGGCGGGCCCGATGACATGCGGAGACAAATTATGGTCATTCCACACCCCTTTGCTATTCAGACACAGTTGTATCCGATGGCACGCAGAGACAAATTATGGTCATTCTGCACCCTTCGTCAATCGCGGCCGACAAGCCCGTTGACACGCGGAGATTTACATCATCTTCCGCACTTACAAGATCTGTCATACTGACTTTTGAGTCACGTTGACGGACGGAAATACCCGAGTGGTTATCCGTATAAACATTCTTTTGTTATCTGTAAGACAGAACGCTTGATAGCAGGCAGAGACTGACATCGTCTTATGCACCTTTTGTTCCCCCGGGAACAACGAGTCATTTGCATGCAGAAATTTTATGGTCACCCGCGACTCTCGTCAACCGAGAGGAACGAAATTAGTGTCTTATCTTTACTTTCTTTTTATCTCCAATAAAAGACAAGTAAAGAGGGGCAACTGTCATACCCTAATTTCGTCCGGGGACCTTTGCTTGATGACATGCGACTTTTGTTTGGTCCTTGTGAGGTCCTTGGCACCCATCATTAGGCAATTTGTGAAATTCCGGGACATGCCAGAAAACAAAAGAAAATATTGATGCACAATCCGTAAGGTTCCGTGACACACTGGAAATCAAATGGAAGCATCGTTGCACAATTAGTGAGGTTCCGTAACATTCCGTAAGTCAAAAAGGGGATGATTATGTAATCCACAAGGTTCCGTAACGTTACGGAAAGAAAACAAGTATCGTTACGAAATTCGTAAGTTTCCGTAACTTTACGAAAAAAGAATCACCAAAAAAAAGGCAAGGGGGTGTACTTAGTAAAAATGGGGGTGCAAATAGCAACCAGGCCCACTTGGGCCCTCCAGAAGATTCCTCCAGAAGGCTGTTGCTTCTGGAGGAAGCAACCCTGCTCGCCTGGGCGAGCTGGGTGGCAAGCTTCTCCCCCAATTTTCTATAAATAGGGGGAGAAATGAAGTGAAAAAGGGTTCAGCCCTTTAGGCACTTCTCTCTCTTTCGAATTTGCTTGGAAAAATTGTTTCCGTGAAGAAAATCTAAGCCGAGGCGCTTCCGAAAAGTTTCCGTAAGGAATTTCGCGAAGGTTTTGACCGTTCTTCGACATTCTTCATCCGTTCTTCGATCTTCAACGGGTAAGTACCTCGAACCAAGCTTTTCGATTCATTCTATGTACCCGTGGTGGTCCACATTGTGTTTTGTGTATTTTTATTCTCGTTTTATTTACTTTTTATACCCCCTTTTGACGTGCTTAAGCCATTTTATTTAAGTCATTTCTCGCTTAACCTAAAAATAAAATAAATTTCCACCGATCGTTTGAATTGTATTATCCGTTAACTTCGGTTAAAATGAATTCCGACCGTTCGGTCGTGCCGTAACCACGTTGGAAATCAAAAAGAGGTAAAATAATAATATAATAATAAAAAAATACCTTTTAGTAAAATAAAGCGAAAAATCAATTGGACGTTTTCTCTTTGGGATTTCTCATTCTTAATCGAATTGACTAATAACTAAGGTGAAACTAAGGCTAAAATCAACTCGCCTAGTCAAGCTCGTCCATAAAAATAGGTTTTTGAAGTTTGTCATTTCAATTTCTTACTAAGTAAAATGGATCATTTTCAAGGTCTAACGCCTTAAAATGATCACCTCTTAAGTAAAAAAGAAATCACTTGATAAGAAAGAACTACGTAGGTCTGATTTTCTCATCCCCAATTGAGGAATACGTAGGAGCAAAGGGAAACACCCTTGTCGACCACAAAAAGAGAAAAAATATAAAAAGGGTATAAAGGATATAAGGACATAAAAGGGAACGTAAAAATCAAAGTCATGTTTGCACATTCGATTAAAGGCTGCCGTCCCTTGTGACGGACGTGTGGGGTGCTAATACCTTCCCCGCGCGTAAATACAACTCCCGAGCCTTTCACTTAAAAGTTCGTAGATCGCGTCTTTTCCGGTTTTTCCGACGTTTTCCTCAAATAAACGTTGGTGGCGACTCCGCGCGTATTCCTTTCGTGGAACACGCATCCCGCGAGTCACGCGTCGCCCTCCCGCCGAAGGGTAGGTTGCGACACTTCTCTTCTTCATTTTTCTTTATGCAGCTGACTAGTTGAACCTCTCTCTGCTCCCACTCAGCCTCATCAAGCATGGAGTTGTATTTTTCATTAGTATCTTTTAAGACTAACTTTAAGTCTTCAATCTGGGCATCATAGCTTTCACTTTCAGGTTGGATGTGTAGTAGATTTTCTTTGGTTTCTGTAGCTTCTGCAGATACTTCATGTAATGCAGAAGCTAAGCTCTCCATTGCCTTTTTACTATTTTGATCTTCATCCCTAGAATTCTCCACTTCGCTGATAAGTTTGTTTTTCTCTTCTAATAAGGCATGCACACTAGAAGCAGCAACAGGGACTAAAACATTGTTTGTTGTGCATGCATGCCATTGATTGTGTTGAACTATTTTCTAGTTTGTGAGACTGCTAGGAAGTACGAACTGCTCATTTGGTTTACTGCAATCTACTCTAACTCTAATTGTAGCATGATAAAGAAAGTTTGAACAAGGCCATTTTAACATGTCTCATGATATTCCTTATAGTCGTACCACTCTTGATATTCCTCTAGTCCTTGTCATTTTGTTATTAGAATTTCACATTTTCACGTGTTCCTTTCCTCCTGAATACTACTAGTATTTATTTAAAAATACACGATTTTAAGTTTTTAAATTTTAACATTTTGCATGTTGCACATGTATAACCGTTCAAGTTTTGTGAAAACGAAGCTTCCTATCCTTATGTTTCTAAACCTTAAAATTACTATAACTTTCAAAGGGTGTGTGTATATATATATATATATATATATATATATATATATATATATATATATATATATATATATATATATATATATATATATATATATACACACTAAAATGTGTCAAAAGTTAATTTCTAAAATTTTGATTTTAAGTAGAGAATAGCATAATATTAACGTTAAGGATATCTAATAATTAATTAATACAGGCATACTCAACAATTCCTTATGAATTTAAACACAGAACTATGGTTTTTAATTTAGAAACTCAAAATTTAATTAACGTTCGCCATACATCTGTCTCTGTCTTTTTTTTCTTAATTAATTTTCACTTATTATTATTTTGGTGTGATACATAGTTAAGAAAATGTTTAACGCATACCTTATTTTTTGGGGTATGGATGGATGAAAAGTAGAGAATATAAAAAGAAAGGAAAGAGAAAAGAAAGATTAATTGAAAAGATTCAATAATTTTTAAGAATAATTCAATGAGAAGAAAAATATGATAGAAGTGAAATTAAAAAAAAAGTGAATATAGGAATATAATTAGTGATATATCTATATAATTATACAAACAAGGCCCTGACTACATTTTCTCTATCTTGTTGACACCTGTCCACTGCCTATTCTCTGTCCTGTTGACACATGTCCAATTATAGGCCTTCTTTTATGCTTCTTTGCTCATTGCAGTGTGTTGCCACGTGTCCAATAATAAACCCTCTTTTATGCTTCTTTGCTCATTGCAGTGTGTTGCCACCTGTCCAATAATAAACCCTCTTTTATGCTTCTTTGCTCATTGCCACGTGAAGGCTTTATCCTTTTCTGAAGGTTTGTGTTTTACAAGGCCCCTTCTCTCTTCTTTGTGCCAGCTGTTGCAATTCCTTATTTCCACAACTACCAAGCCATGTGTCACTTTCTAATTGCCGGATTTCACCGCACCATTTAATTCTCCTTAATTCCAAAACGTTCTTCTCTCTCTTCCATTTCTCTTGCATCCGTCCAGATTCTTCCCCTCCTCTTTCTCTTCCTCAACTTCTTCTCTTTTCTTCTCTATCAATATTCAATTTCCCCTTTTTTCTCTTCCTCAACTTCTCCTTTTTTTCTTCTCTGCTTTTGTTTCTCCTCATTTATTCTTTTGCATCCATGCCATTTTTATTTCTCCTCCTTTATTCTTTTGCGTCCGTCCATATTTTGTTTCACGTCAATATTCTATTTTTCCCTTTTTTGTCTAATATTTTGTGGTTTGATTTTTAGGACAGTCTAACGACGGTGCTGAAGGTTACGAGGCTTTGCCCATGGAAGAGTTGGGATAGGCTACTAAAGAATAAAGGTATTGAAGAATAAAGGTTCCATTTTTATCTATTTTTTCTCCTTTTTTTGCCTAATCTTTTGTGGTCTGATTTTTGGAACATGCTAACGGTGGTGTTGAAGGTTATGGCGCTTTGCCCATGCAAGGGTTGCAACAATAGGACTCGAGGTTAATGTTCTTTTTCGAGGTTACGGCGCTTTGCCCATACAAAAGTTTAAATTTTTTTGTGTTCCTGAGCTTTCTCCAACGTGCTCATTGCTTCATATGCCCAACTTTTTGTGTTTTCGTCCTTTTTTGGTGGTGTAATGGTTCAATATATTTTTTGGTATGTTGTATGTGGAGAAGTTGGATGAACACATTAAAGCTATCATTTTTATCTCAAAAACTCCATGACTACAGGTTGGAAAACACAAAAGCTTAAATTTTTTTTTGGTGTTCTGCCTTTATTTTGTTTTCTGAGTTCTCACAATACAAAAGTTTAAATTTTTGCATTTTTGCTACAAGAGTTGTTGCTGATTTCTTTTTGTTTCTCTTCTAATTCTTTTTTGTTTTTTAAAAAAAATTATCTTCTGTCATTTTTGCTACAAAGAGTTGTTGCTTGTAACATCCCATTTTTTTATAAATAAATTTAAATTTTTTTAGTAAAAATAATAAAAATAAATAAATAGAGTAAATAATAGGTCGTAAATGCCCCTAGCTATAAATAGAAACATGCTAGGTTTTTCAGACTGACTCCTCAGCCTCCTCTGCCTCTCTTTTTCATTTTTCCCCTTCTCTCAAAACCCTTTCTTTTTCCCGTAGCTCACTAAACCTGTCTCAGAAAAACAACGATCTCGGACTCATTTACCGTTGGATCGTCGTGCAATTTAAACACCAGGTTCAAAACCCAATTACGAGCATTCTCACCGTGGGAATTCAAAATCAAGTCTGAGCTTATAGGAAAACCCTTCGCATTGTACCCTTTTAATTTCCCGCAGAAACCCAAAACTGTCTTGGTAATACTATGATCCCAGTTTCGTTAACCGTTGGTTTTTCATGAAATTTGGATATGTTGTTCAAAATTCAATTGCGCACAATTCCACCGTTGGGATTTTCGAGATAATATTTGTGGAGGGAGAAAAAGGAATCGCATGAAGACAGTACAAGTGGAGGTTTCAATCTCTTCTCCATCTCTCTGACGTTTGGGAATTCTATCGGAGCAGTCGGAAGAATAACTGACGGAATCTCAGGGAACACTAGAGATGCTGTTATCGCTGGCTGAAGATACGTGAGTCCGCTCAGAGGTAAGGGATGAGTTATTCACAATTGGGGATTAGTGAGAACATGTGTAGGGATCTTTAGAGATATCAATTGGAGTGAGTTTTGGGGTGTTTTTGCAATTTTCATTTTATCCTTATAATTATTACAGTGAATTATATATGTTTGACAGACCAATTGTTGTGAAATTGATATGCTATTGTGTTGAGCATGAACCCTATAAATCGAGCATTTTTCTAATTAATATGAATTGATGAAATAAAGTAAGGAAAAATTTAGAGAGAGATATTGATTTTATATTTTCTCTTTTTCTTGTTTTTTTAGGTTTTTATATATAATTTTAAAAAATTAATATCATAATTGAAATTGACCAAAGTGTTCATATAATTATTTAGAATTTGTGCATTGAAAGCTTACTTTGATATTTGTGATCCAATATGATGTATGCTAGCTTATATATATAGAGGTAGTTATTTATATTAATAATTTATGTAAATAATATTGTAGAGTTTTATAGTATGATTCCAAAAATTATTAAGTGTTGGAGTTTGAGAATATTATGGTTAAATTTGATGAACATGTGTGTGTTGTACCTTATGAATATCATTAGGAATGTTATGAGATGGTTGATGTGATGTTATGAGATGTTAAAGTGTGGACATGATATTCGATTGTGAATAAGTGGATGTGTTTAACACTTGATGTTACATTAATTATATTGTGAGCTATGAATTATACAATAACCTGACCAGTGTTTATGCACAATGTTAAAGAGAAAGTGTAGGTTCCTAGTTAGGAACCAGTATTAAATTGTAGCACAATTGTGTTAAACATGTTTGAAACATGAGTGTGAGGTCGTGGTATTTTATAATTCATGAGCAGTGTTTATAAATGAAATATGTGATGAATTATGGAATAATATGTTGCATTGAGATTATAATATTGTTATTGAGATTGAGTAAAAGTGTAAAGTAGAACATGTGTTGAATTGTGAGATACGTGAAAACATGTGATGGTGGATTATGACATTATGAGATGTGAAATTGTGAATGAGTTTTGGTTGTAAGTAAGTGTGTGATTAACTCTTGATGTGACATTATTTGTGTTGTAAGCTGTGAATTGTACAATAACCCAACCAGTGTTATCTTGAGAAAAGTGTAAATGCGCAGTGTTAAAGAGAAAGTATAGGTTTCCTATTTAGGAACCAGTGTTAAATTGTAGCGCAATATGTTGTACGTGTTTAACACACGAGTGTGAGGTCATGGGTATTGTATAATTCACGAGCAGTGTCTGTGTGCTAAAATGATTTTAGGGGTTGGACCTGAATCAGGAGGGAGAGACCCTGATGGACTCTTCGGAGTGTAGGCCTTGGGGGTCACCGGGTTTGAGTGCTCCTTTAAGCCTATGCTGATCCCATATGGTTGGAGCATTCTCGCAAAACATCATGGCCCTGACTGGTCTCCCTATGATCTTACTTAGTGAGAGTGACCTGACAAACCCATTGTGTGGTGTGTCTTGTTATGTACTCCTAAGTGCCCCAGGGTGGTTTTTCACTGACATGGTACCTCATTGCATATAGGCTTGAGTCTTAGCATAACTGTCTCATGCGCTTGCTAATTGTTTATTATGAAATTGATGTGTTATTATGTCTTAATCAGAGCGTGTGATTCTTGTGTAATGTGATTGATGATTGAAAAGTGAACTTTGAATGACAAAGTGGTGGAATTACGTGAATTACGTGTAACTAAGTTTTATTTGGTTTATATGATATGTAATCTAGTTGTCTTGTTTCTCTATTAGTTAGGAATGTGATTACTCACTCCCCGTGTGTTGTTTGTGTTTGGATCCTGTGATGATCTTGAACTTTGTGTTCGGGGGAGTAGATGACTAGGTGAATTGCTTTAAGGAATCATGTGCTGAAGGACGTCGGGATACAACATTCTGATAGGATGTGGCATTGGGGTATAGGGTTTTATAGACG
Source organism: Glycine max (assembly GCF_000004515.6). Lineage (NCBI taxonomy): Eukaryota > Viridiplantae > Streptophyta > Magnoliopsida > Fabales > Fabaceae > Glycine > Glycine max. The sequence continues at coordinate 22,189,799 of NC_038253.2, forward strand.
GCCTTGTTTGAGCCAAAGTGAATTTATTATTTATTTAGAAAAGTTTTATGATGATGTTAGAAAGGTGAATGTGAGCCTGCTACCCTCTTGAAAGGCTTCTATTTAAATATGTTTTAAAAACTTGAATTAAGTTTATTTTATTTTTTTAATTATTTCTTTTATTATTAGTACATATATGTGTGGGGTAGAGGGTGTCACATTGCTGATTTTTTACATCCTCTCCATCTTCCATTATCATTCCTCTTCATATTCATATTCCATTTTATTTCTATTTTTGTTTTGGTTCCATTTTCGTTTATCTCACTGCTTGTTCATTGTTTTTAATGAATTGTTATTGTATGCAGAGAAGGTGGAAGAAGACACTAAAGCTGCCATTTTTTACTCCAAAAAGCTTCCATTTTTATCTGATTTTTATGTCAAAAGGTTTGTCTCCTTTGTTTCTCTGTCTACATGTTCGTTTTCTTTGTTTCTTTGTTTCTCCATCTTCCTTTTTCGTTCCTCTCCATTCATCTTCCTTCATATTCTATTTTCTTTGTTTCTTTGTTTCTCCAACTTCCATTTTCGTTCGTCTTCATTCCTCTTCATATTCCGTTTTACACCTATTTTTGTTGTAGTTCCATTTTTGTTTATCTCGCTGCATGTTAATTGTTTTTTATGAATCATTATTGTATGTAGAGAAGGTGGAAGGAGACACTAAAGCTGCCATTTTTAACTCCAAAAACCTTCGATTTTTATTTGATTTTTATCTCAAATAGGATTCTTTTCTTTGTTTCTCTATCTACAAGTTCGTTTTCTTTATATTCCGTTTGACTTTTGTTTTCATTTTGGTTCCATTTTTGTTTATGTCATTGCATGTTGATTGTTTTCATGAATCAGTATTGTATGCATACAAGGTTGAAGAAGACACTATACCTATCATTTTTACTCCAAATATTACACTAAGTAACATAATATTATCATTATCTTCATATCCTAACGGAATAGTCTCATTAATTTGAAGATCATGACCATTTTCATACTCCAACAAAATATTTAAAATTGATTGGCAAAAATTAATTGGCAAGTACCTATTAATGGAAAGGTTTTTTTTCAATTTTCCTAACGTTTTTGTTTCATTTTTAAATTGGCAGTATAATATTTAAAGCTGATTGTTAAGTAACATAATATTATGATTATCTTCATATCTTAACGGAATAATCACATTAATTTGAAAATCATGACCATTTTTATACTTCAACAGAATATTTAAAATTATTTCCAGAAATTAATTGGCGAGTTCCTATTAATGGAAAGGGTTTTCTCAAATATTACACTATCAATTTTACCAAATTGACAGCATAATATTTAAAACTGATTGTTAAGTAACATAATATTAGGATTATCTTTATATCCTAACGGAATAGTCTCATTAATTTGAAGATCATGACCATTTTCATACTCCAACAGAATGTTTAAAAATAATTGACAAAAATTAATTGGCAAGTACCTATTAATGGAAAGGATTTTTTCAGATATTACACTATCAATTTTACCAAATGGACAATATAATATTTAAAGCTGATTGATAAGAGAATCTTGACGGAGGCAAAAGACATGGAGGAGAGAGGAGAAGGTTCTGGAATTAAGGGGAATTAAATGGTGCGGTGAAATCCGACAATTAGAAAGCAATACGTATGACTTGGCGGTACTGGAAAAAAACTTCAGCATGTGAGGAAGGTGTGAGCACTGAGCAAAAAAAAAATTAATAAATAAATAAAATTAAAAAAAATGACATTGTAGGACACGTGGGTTGAAGTGAGAAAAGAAGGATTGGAGAATTTATTATTTTTTATTGGACAAAATTAATTGGCAAAAATTAATTGGCAAATACCTATCAATGGAAAGGTTTTTTTTTCCAAATATTACATTAAGTAACATGATATTATCATCATCTTCATATTCTAATGGAATAGTTTCATTAATTTGAAGATCATGACCATTTTCATGCTCCAACAAAATATTTAAAATTGATTGGCAAAAATTAATTGACAAGTACCTATTAATGGAAAGGGTTTTTTCAATTTTCCTAACGTTTTTGTTTCATTTTTAAAATGGCAGTATAATATTTAAAGCTGATTGCAAGCTCCTTTAACTTCCAAAATCACGAATTTGCTATAAATTAAAATAGAGAAAGAACAAAATGTGATAAATAAAATACTCTTCACTATATGTGTCTTTCCTTCATAAATCGGATTTATAATAGTGGAATCAATTTTCTTAACTTCGTTATTATCAAAACAAAAAGATCATATCATACTTTTAATGAAAAAAAAAATTCATATGAAAGTGAAATGAATAAAATTACTAATATTAAATAACTCAGTATAACTAATATAAAAAATGTGTTTTCAATTTACGTTTTTCAGCAAATTGTAAACAATAAAATGCATTACCTGGAAATCATAATGATTAAATTATAACTTTAAACTGTCAACACAAAGTAACATAAAAATTTCTCCATCAATCAAAATGGGGTCATCATCACTCTATTTTTATATCCGACAATTAGAAAGCGATACGTGTGGCTTGGTGGTACATGGACAATATAATATTTAAAGCTGATTGATAAGAAAATCTTGACGGAGGCAAAAGAGATGGAGGAGAGAGAATTTGTTAGTATCAAAACAAAAATATCATATCATACTTTTAATGGAAAAAAAATTTTCATACGAAAGTGAAATTAATAAAATTACTAATATTAAATAACTCAGTGTAACTAATATAAAAAATATGTTTTCAATTTACGTTTTTCAGCAAATTGTAAACAATAAAATGCATTATTTGTAAATCATAATGATTAAATTACAACTTTAAACTGCCAAAACAAAGTAACATAAAAATTTCTCCATCAATCAAAATGGGGTCATCATCACTCTATTTTTATATCCGACAATTAGAAAGCGATACGTGTGGCTTGGTGGTACTAGAAAAAAACATCAGCATGGGAGGAAGGTGTAAGCACTGAGCAAAATAAAAAAATAATAAATAAAATTACACGTGGATTGAAGTGAGAAAAGAAAGATTGGAGAGTTTATTATTTTTTATTGGACAAAATTAATTGACAAAAATTAATTGGTAAGTACCTATTAATGGAAAGGTTTTTTTTCAAATATTATACTATCAATTTTACCATATTATTCAAATCAGCTTTAATTTTCTATTTATTTTTGTCGTAATCATTGTCAATTTATTAACATTAACATTTAATTATTAAAGGTTCCATTTTTATCTATTTTTTTCCCATTTCTTTTTGTCTAATTTTGATTTGTTTGTGTTGTCTATGTTTTCTTTGTTTCTTTATTTTTTACAGTGCAAAAGCTTAAATGTTTTTAGTTTGCCTCAATTGCATGCACATCTGGTAGAATAACACACTACAGGTGCAATTTTTATCTGGAAACTCCACGAGTCCAGGTTTGATTTTTTGGTTCATGATTAAAATTTTTCATATTCATAAAAAAGTTTTGGCTTTTGTCTTTTTTTGGGTTTTATGATTTTTCCCGCTTCAATCCAAGTGTTATGCCCGTGTTTGCTTTTATTTCTTTTTCTCTTCCCATTATTTTGCCCCTCCCTCCACGTGTCCTGCCCGGGTTTTCCCATCTCTTATTTTCCCATTGCCACTCCATCCTCATTCTCACTCCGTTCACCCTTTCCCATTCTCATTCTCTTCTGATCCCTTTCTCTCACTCCTCATTTTTTCTAAAGAGAGAAAAGGTTGTGACAGACACAAAGAAAGAAGAGGAGATCAGAAAAAAAAAAAAAAAGTGGTAACATAATTTCATGGGAGAGATAAAGAGGAGACAAGGAAAAATGTAGTTGCAACACCTTGCACTGAGGAGGGATTTTTTTGGGAAATAAATGAATTATTAATTAATTACAAAAAGGAAATGCTGCTGGAGCTTCTACACCTTGCCTTGCATTTTCGGTTTATATCTGTATCATTGGTTAATTTTTAAAAAATGGTTTTTTACAGCCCAGAATCTTGGGTCTGTCTTCTACGCTTTTTAAACATCTAAGGTTGCGATTTTTAAAACCAAATCTATGATTTTTATGTCTACTTCCACCATTACATTACATTATTATTTATTTGAATTAGTTATTAAAAACCATCTAATTTGGTAAAAAATCTTTGCTTCATACCAAAAAATTAGTCTTCTCAGATTATTTATTTATTTTATCATATATATAATATAATATATAATATATAATATATAACATAATTACTTTGTTAACACCTGTCATATTAAAAATTAATCATCTATAAGCAATAAATTATCTATAATCTATCAAATTATCTATAAGTGATGAATTATCTATTGATTATTATTTATAAACTAGGATTTATTCACAAGTATTGTCTTTGATTCTGACCAAAAAAACATAAAATCATACTTATCATTTTTTTTACAAAAATATCTATAAAAACAATTTTACATATTCTTAAAAATATTCCTAATATTTAATAAATCATATATTAAATATTAAATAAAATAAATTTAACATCTTATAAATATAGCATATACTGAATTTTTATTTACTTAAACACAATAATTTTATAAATCATTTATATAAAAATATGATTCTATAGTATTTTTTTTTCTCAGCAAAATTATGCTAGAGTAACTGAAAACTGAAGTATATAGAAATTACTAATGTACCCATACTTAAAAGCTTGACACATGTACACTTGTAGTTGACAAAATTGGAATTTTAAAAAAGTTGAAACATTGACGCGTGTACACTTTTTTTTTCCCCAAAATTATTATCTTTCCATCTAAACTCACTTTCTCTTTCTCACTCTCTCGATTAACATTTCTATTTTCTTTTTCTCTGTGTTTTGAAGAAGTTTTAGGATTTTGTTTTATTTCTCTCTTTGGCCACTTCATCTCATTTTTTCCTTTTTAGTTTTCAGAAATTTTAACCATTTCTTTTGGGTTTTTTGTTTGTGTTTCTCTGGTGTTGTAATTTGTAAGTTGTTTATGTGTTTGCATGTGTTGGACATGGATCTTGCTTTTTTGCCTGTTTATTTTGAAGGAAAAAAAGGATTTTTCCTTGCCTACAAGCCATGTTTTGTTCCAGAAATGGAGTTTTCTATTGTTGCTGGAGTTTTGTATGTTTTTCTTCACTGTTTTGGGTTTGCTCTTTTTTTGTGTTTAAGGTTTAGGGATTTTCATTTTTTTAAAATTATTTTCTGCCATTTTTGTGTGCTCCTCACAAACAAAGAACCTTGCATGTATCAGAGAGAGTGAGAGAAGATAGAGAGAATATGTAAAATATACAAAAAATTAAAGATTAAACAAAAATTGTGGATTTTTAAAGATATTAAAACCAAATATTTATATTTTACAATAAAGAGATCATAGTTGTGAATTTTTAAAAATAGAATAATCAAATGTTTTAATTATAAAATAAAGAGATCAAATTGTAGATTAAATAAAATTAAAAAAAAACAAAATTGCATTTAAGTTTAGCAATTTTTAACTATTAAAATGCTATATGTTTAAATTAATTTAAGCTGCATAATTTTTTACATTCAAATTGCTAGAATAGTTTTTTAACTTTAAATTACAAAGAGCATTAACTTTGTGTCCCGCAATCATATACATAACTAAAATTTTTCTAAAACATTATTCTTTATACATGATTATAATTTTTTTTTGCTGAATTAGATTAAAATTTATTTAGGATAAGAAAAGGTTATTTTTAAATAATATTATTTATAGAGATTACAAAATTATTTAACATAACAACAAATTATTTTTATAGACTGAAACATTTTTTAAAATGAAAGTAATATTTTCATATGTCTATTAATTATGAAAATTTAGTCCCTCTTCACAATAAAATACATCTAAAATAAAAAATTTCTTGCAAAACCACAATATTTTTTAATTTATTTCCTATGTTTCTTTTATATAATTTAAATCAATTTTAACATGTTTTTAACACAATCAACTCTTGATACAAATTATCTTTATGTTATATACGAACAGCACCCTGACAAATAGTATTTATGTCACTTACAGTAAAATTATACAAACAACATCCTGACAAATATTATTTATGTCACTTACAGTCTAATGATACAAACAGCACCCTGACAAATAGTATTTATTTCGCTTACCGTAAAATACCGTGATGCACGGGCACTCCACTAGTTTATTTATTATTTTAGACCCATCCTGCTATGATAAAGTTTTTTTGTATAGGTCTTTTCTATTAGTTTTGGTGTACATTTTCATGCACCCTTGGCTTACATATTCATATCTCACATATACCCTTGTTCCTCTTATCCACTTTCTTTGCCAATTGGGGCAGTTCCATTTGTGTTTCTAGAAAAGATGCTTGATTGAGACAGTCTTCTCTTTGCGTGATGTCCTTATTTGCTGTTTCCATGTTTTCTACTTCCCTTGGAATTTCCAGTTCTATTACAACCTTGGTGGTGAGGAAGCTTCTGATTTGGCATGTTTGTTGGGATTTCTAGAATCCCTTTATAAAAAGAATTCCTCTTTGGTGCATGGCCAATAATTATATGACAATCCTTTGTACATGTAATCAAGCCTATCTCCCCAATTCCCCATTCTTTTGGCACCACAACCACAATTGCCTTGTTTGGTGCTAATATATACTTGTTTCTCCTCCATTCAGTTCCTTCTTTTTGGAATAATGCTCATCATTTAATTTTCTTCTCCTTAATTACCCATATATGTCATCAAACTGTTGAATGTCTTCTCAATATCATCAAGGTCCAGCTGCATCTGCACACGAATTATGACATCCTAAGAGAAGAAAAGAACATGACCGGAAGAATGTTTATCAGATCATGGTTGTAACCTTTTTGGTTAATTCCAAAAGCACATCTGCTTCAGGCTTTACCACCAAACTTGTTGCTCACTGCATGTCATCATTTAAAGGAACAGCCGAAAGTGGCTGTATGGATCTTCCAACTCCGGATCCACTGCCAACAAATACCATCTTTAAGGAAAGGAATTTTATGCCTACCTACTAGCTTTATTGACTGTACGTTATTCATGAACAATGAATAATGAAAGCTATGCTGACAAATGTTAGGCACCTGGACAACAATAGACCCTTAAAACTTGTCTTCTGTCCAGAATCTACTCTTACACACCACCTGCCATCAATGTTATTCACTTCCTGTTTGAATTATCACAAAATCAATAGAGAAAGAAACATGCAGGGGGAAAATAAATACTTCTAGAGTCTAGTGAATCTTACAAGGGTTGATGTTTCAGTCTTTTCACTCCTGATTATGCTCTCTATTTACTGTTGTACCTCAACATAGGAAACAAATAATCCTAAATAATGGAATGTATACAATGAACTTTTTTAAATTAAACTAACAACTTATATAGTATGTCTGACCAAATAGATAGGAGCAATCTACTAAGTCAAAATATAAGGCAGAGAATATTTACTAATGTAGCATCTTACATATTTAGTGTATGATAGAATTCATTATAAAATAATAATAAATAAACAAATATAACTACAAAAGGAAAAAAAAAACCGTGGTATTTAGCATGCACTGCGAAAATATCCCTACAGGGACTTGTCTGTAACAAACAATAACAGAGCCCTAAAGAAATAAATTTTACTTATCAGCACATGATTGAATGATACAGTTACAGTGTTGACCCTCTGGCCGTTTTGATTATATTTATTAATTACACCATGGCTTCAGCGAACTTATTATGGGATTTAGCCTAAATCTCAGGTACATTGTTTTCAGCTTATGCCAAAAAGTATTGTGACTGAGTCCTATTATCCTAATCTTGAGACATCCCTTTAGAATACTCAAGAAAGATGTGAATGTCAATGAAATAGCCAGGAATATATCTGTTTTTTTCTAATTTCTTTGTCAAACTTTCAAATGGCATTGACTAGATTGATTGCTGTAAACTAAACTATAATAAGCCATTAAAACTCTTTACATCTCTAATGGAGCCAGTATCTCCAGAACCAACAATATGAAATATAGTAAAATAAATAGGAATTACCTTTCTCTCAATCACCTGAAGTCATTGTCGTGCCTGCTTAAGGGCTGGACATTGTAAGAAGAATGAATTTTATTGTTGAAATTGCTACAAATTTCTAGAATATTCTTAAATATAATATGTATGAAAATAGTAAAATATCCTAGAACTATAGTGTATATGAATATGGTAGAACAATCTAGAACTATAATGTGTATGAATATGATAGAACAATCTAGAATTATAAGTGTATGTATAAGATAGAAGAATCTAGAACTATCATGATACTAATCTATCATAAAAACTCTAGAGAGACCTAAAGTAATGTAGAAACATTCACCACCATTGAGAGGTTGGTGACTTGAGCCTATAAATAGGCAATTGGTATGTTGTAATTGATCATCCAAGAAATCAATGACATAGCCTTCTGTCTAAAACAATTCTCTAGTCTAAAACAATTCTCTAAAACTATTAACTATCAACTATTAACCATCATCTAACCAACTATCAACAGTGGTATCAGAGATACGTTCGGTCATACATTGGGCGTAGTTATATTACCTACCTACCATTTCAAAATCATCCCAACTACTTCAAAAATTTCCTTTGTACTATTAACCCACTCCAATAATATTTTTTCTAAGCTATGGATAACACTACTCAATCGTCAACTATTTATGTCCCTATCTTCAATGGTGAAAATTATGATTTCTGGCGTGTTAAAATGGAAACATATTTTTCATCTCAAGATTTATGGGGCATAGTAGAAGAAGGCTTCACCGTTCCCGCGGATACTTCAACTCTTAATGCATCTCATAAAAAAGAGTTGAAGAAAATTAAACAGAAAAATTCAAAGGCGTTGTTCACCTTGCAACAAGCGGTGACTGATCCAATTTTCCCAAGAATTATAGGAGCTAAGACTGCCAAAGAAGCGTGGAACACATTGTAGGAGGAGTTTCAAGGAAGTGTTAAGGTACGTGCCGTTAAACTTCAATCTCTAAGAAGATATTTTGAACTATTGAAGATGAAGGAGTCTGAGACAGTTAAAGATTACTATTCTAAAGTTAAAGAAATAGTTAATCAAATGAGAGCTTTTGGGGAAGATATTCTTGACAAGAAAATTGTCGAGAAAATTCTAATTACTATGCCCCAAAAGATTGACCCAATCGTGACAACGATTGGGGAAACCAAAGATTTGTCCACTCTATCAGAGACAAAATGTGGCGTCCCCAAAATAATGACTGGTTTAATAGTAATGATTTAAATAACAGAAACCATGGTAAAAATTTTTTTCTTCTTTTTCTTATTCATTTCTTTCTCTTTTCACAATAATTAGGTTCAGAAGGAAAATCCTCACTATAGAGTCCTGAATGACCAGTTCACAACTCTATTCGGAGTCATTTCTTTCTTACCACTCGTAATCTCTAAACTATCTTGCTGTTTCAAAAGGAAGAGTATACCAGCCATTACTTTAGGTCGTCACGTGAAAATAATAAAATAAAATACGGTCGGTAAACTCTTTTGCAAATAAAGTTTGCTAATGCTTTCTTTTCAAATAACAAGATTAAACATAAATACATTCATCATTTAAAGCTGTCCAAAATATGGGAGTTTTACAAAATACATAGTGTCATCCAAAGCAAAAGTATCCACTGTAGTAGCTTCAGCCACATGTGTACAATCATCAAATTCCTATACAATAGGTCTACCCGTACAAAAACAAAAGAGTAAACCTAACAGTCAATCCTAGATACACCCACCCTCAAAAAGTATATAAAACTAGTCCATAGAACTGTCTACTATGATGAAGAGCCTCCACTGATCGCCATCTCTCCAGGGCCACTATCCTCCGTAGAGTCTGCCTCGGATGCCGACATGACGTCCTCGAGAGAATCCACCTCAGGAAGTGGGTCCTCATCACCCTCTAGAAAGTCAAGAGCATCCACAGCAGGCTCAGGAGGTAGCTCCTCGAGATCCTCCTCAGGGTCTTCCTCGGATGACGTTACCTCAATCACTTGGACTGACTACACTAGACGGTATGGTGTAGGCGTGGGTAGTATCCACTCCACAGTACGCTGAAGTGTGCGCGCGGGTTCATCTGGATGCACCAATGACGTAGCCGTAAATCGAATCGTGCCCCGAAATCGACACCTCGTGTTGCCTTCGAGGGTCTCCCAAGCTCCCTCTAGGCACTCCATCTCCACTCGATCATGGATTAGCTGCGCCGCCATCACGATCTACAAGAAAGAAAAGAAACGGGTAGACTCTTTCACGAGAATCTAACTACGCCGCAACACAATGCGTCTCATAACCACTACATGCAAGTAAAAGGGGTATCTTTAGGCTTTTTATCTCTGGTAATCGATTACACAGCCTTGGTAATCGATTACCAGAGGCTAAACTCGAATTACACAGCTTCAAGACCTGAGAACCTGAAAAAGGCACTGTGTAATCGATTACACATACCTGGTAATCGATTACCAGTGACCCATTCCTCTGTGTAATCAATTACACAGACTGGTAATCGATTACCAGAGGCCTCCACAATCTTCCAGTCCCATTTCTAAGCTTGGTAATCGATTACGCTCCCTTGGTAATCGATTACCAGAAGCCTTCCTAGCTTCCTGACCTCGTTTTCAAGCCTGGTAATTGATTACACCCCTTTGTAATCGATTACCAGAGACCATCTTAGCCTCCTGTCTTCATTTTTAAGCCTTGTAATCGATTACCCACCCTTGGTAATCGATTACCAGAGGCCATATCCCATATATCAATCAAAGTTCACAGTTGGCCAGCCACCACACAAGCCTCCTTGCTTTGTGGTCTTTGTTCCTTTTATCTGTTGATTGCCAGGAGCTCGCCTGTTTAGGTACATCACAGGTTCTCACTGACAGACTTGCCCGGGTTGGGTCGGGATTGGTCAAGCTTGGTTTTGGGCAATAGCACCCCACCTGACGTCCCCAAGGTCTCCTGACCCCCGCGACATATCTCCAGGTACCACTCTGTGGTCAACAATAAAAGAAGGAAGTCTCACCCTTCCACACTTCCTCATTTCAAGCTTGTAGGATTATGGGTACCCATCACATGTGGTACTAGGTGGCGGTTGGGCGATGGTGCAAAACGATTCTCCACATCCACAAATCACGTATAACCCACCATCCCCTGTTGCCCACCTCCAACTGAGCTCACGTACTCCCACGTAGCCCTTATCCTCATTCCTCTCAACGCCGAGTCCCCATCAATCCTCCCAAGCTTCCACAACATCCAAGTAATTCCACATCCAATCATCATGGACTAACAAAATCAAGCAAAACAGGGAAAAGGCAGAAAACTCTGCCCAAAACACAACTCAAAATCACAGCTTTTCACATACAAATACCCCAGTAACATTTCCTTCATTCCAATTCGTTAACCGTTGGATCGACTCGAAAATTTTGCTGGAAGTCTCTAGTACATAATTCTACATTTTGACCGTTGGGATCTGCTAGCCAATGTCCAAAACCCCATATGTACTACCCTTTTCACAACCAACCATGCACAAGCATTTTTCTGCACTTATACAAAATTCTGTTGCACATTTCAACAACAAAATTCTGCATAAAGTGCAGATTTCGAAAACCACTTTTTCCCTCATACAATTTTGCCCAAATTGAATCCTACAAGTCCCAAATCATGTACCAATCATGTCTAAACCAAGGACAAGCTTCAGACCACAACAACACAAAATCTAAGTATCCAAAACCCCTCAATTAATGGATTTCCAAGGTTTGAGAAGTGAAATTGAGAATGAGGTAAATTTGGAGCAAACTCTCACCTCACACAAGTCTATAACATCAATTTAAACTTGCTCAAACTAGATTTACACCTAAAATTCCACCGAATCAAAATTTGACTCCTCAACACCCAAATTTACCCTAGAAATGGCTCTTTGTTCACTTTGGTCATTTGTTTTTCTCTCTAGCACAACCCAAACTTTCTCATAAGTCCTAAATGGCATTTCAAGCTAGGATTAACTCACTCTAACCTCCAAATACCACTAAATCCAGATTTGGCCTTCCAACTCTCAAAGTCTCACTCTTTCTCCACTCACAACACCATACTCTCACCTTCTAACCCTAGGTTAACTCTACCCTTCATCTCTAACAGCTTTCCATAAGCAATTTCAGCACATAAACATCACAAGCATCATCATGAAAACCCTAAAACAGAATGGGTAAGCTTAACTCATCCAAACATGACAAGTTCAACATGCTTTCAACAAATTTCTTCACAAATAACCATCATGAAGCAGAAACCTAGCAAGACTACCCATCATATCTCCCAAAACCCAATACCCACAAAAATCAAGTGAGAAAGAAGTCCACCCAAACCTGAAATTTCGAGGTCCCACACGTAGAGATGCGCTTCACGACTCCGAAAATGCCCTCCTTTCGCGATTTGGAGCAGAAATGATGACCAAAGGTTGGAGCTTTGTTGGAGCTTCAATGGAGAATGAAGAAGAAAGAAAAAGCAACGTGAGGGAGAGGGAGAGAGAGCTTCTGAAATGTGGGCTGAGTGAGGAGAGAGAGAGAGTTGCTTTTTAGTTTAAAAAGGCTTTTTCCTCTTTTCTTATTATTTTATTTTAAGCTATGCCACATGTCTCCATTTGAGTGGAGCAAAAAGGGCCCACCTTTCTCTTGATGTGACTCATGCTCAGCCACATGAAGAGAAAAATCTAACCTTTTGAAATGCCAAAATCCTGCCTCGGTTTGCGTGTCGTTTCTCTGGTTCCAGACCCTCGCGTTTCTCTGCGCCCGTCGGGGCCAGTTTTCGAAAGTAGGCAATATATATATCAAAACGCTCAGAATGAAACCCCTAGTGTGCTTCAGAGGTTGGTTTTGTTAAATTTTAAGTTACACGTAAAACGATGATTTTTAGACTAATTAATTGAGAGTTAACCTATAACCTTCTAGTTATGGATTTCTCTTCCTTAATCAGCCTAACCCATGAATCTTGCCCCCAATATTCCTACTTCTACCAGGAACATATATGCATATACACTGAATAATACTTATATATATATATATATATATATATATATATATATATATATATATATATATATAATCATATAAAATGCACCGTTTACCAAAAATTCTGGGTAGAAATTTCCAGGATGTCACACAAAACTTGTGGGCTCTCTTGAAGAATATGAGCAAAGACTGTATAGGCATAAAAAAGATACACTTGAAAATGCCTTCCAGTCAAAGTTTAAATTTCAGCCCCAAAACAAAGAAAATGGAGGAAAGAAAAATTATGGAGAAACTTCCAGAAGAAGAGAAGGTTTTAGGAATTTCCTTAAGAACAAAACAGATAAAAATCCTCCATGCAATATATGCAAAAGGCAAGGCCACGCAGAGAAAAATTGTTGGTTCCGTAATATGCCACAATGCAACCATTGCAAGAAGTTCGGGCACGTAGAGAAAAATTGTCGCAACAAAAATAGGCATCAAGCTAATATCATAGAGGAGCAAGATCAAGAACAATGTATGTTCTATGCCACTCAAGACTCAATAAAAGAAAAGGGAGGAAGCTAGTACTTGGATAGTGGATGTAGCAATCACATGGCCAAGGATGAGACTATTTTCAAAAGCATTGATGAGTCTGTCAAAGTCAAAGTTCGACTAGGAAATGGAAGTGTAGTTGAATCAAAAGGCAAAGGCACTGCCATGGTGGAGACAGATAAAGGTACACGACTCATCCATGATGTCTTACTAGTTCCCAGCCTAAAAGAAAATCTTCTAAGCATTGGCCAAATGATGGAGAGAGGCTACACACTTCACTTTGAAGGAGGTGTATGCAAAATCTTAGACAACAAAAATAAAAGGTCTGAGATAGCCCATGTAAAGATGAATAAGAGCAATAGAAGCTTCCTTCCAAATTTAAAATATGCAGCAAACATTGCCATGAAGGTACAAGTTGATGATTCATGGCTATGGCATTGAAGATTTGGCCACTTCAACACACATGCCTTGAAGTTGTTACATGAGAGATCTTCCAAGCATAAAGGAGAACAATGAAGTGTGTGAAGGATGTCTCCTTGGTAAGCAACACCGATTTCCTTTCTCAACAAGCGGAGCATGGAGAGCGAAAGATCTATTGGAGCTGATACATACGGACGTCTGTGGACCAATGAGGATGCCATCACATGAAAACAACAGGTACTTCATACTCTTCATTGATGAATTCTCTAGAATGACATGGGTATATTTTCTAAAAGAAAAATCAGAAGTCTTTGGAGTATTCAAAAAGTTCAAGGCCCTTGCTGAAAATCGAAGTGGAAAACGGATAAAAGTACTAAGAAGTGATCGCGACAAAGAGTACACCTCTCGCGAGTTTGAAAGATTTTTTGAGGATGAAGGCATTGAGCGACAACTTACTGCCGCATATTCTTCTCAACAAAATGAAGTGTCTGAGAGAAAGAATCGCACAGTTACGGAAATGGCTAGATTGATGCTCAAGGAGAAGGGACTACCTAACACATTCTAGGCTGAAGTAGTCTACACTGCTGTTTACATACTCAACAGATGTCTAACTAAGTCTGTAAAAGACAAGACTCCAATTGAAGCTTGGAACGGGAAGAAGCCATCAGCAAAGCACCTATGGGTCTTTGGATCTATATGTTGCATTCATATTCCAAATGTGAAGAGGCACAAGCTTGAAGACAAGACTATACGAGGTATCTTCCTTGGGTATAGCAATATCTTTAAAGGCTACCGCGTCAACAACTTGCAAACTAAGAAACTCGTCATCAGTCGAGATGTTGAAGTTGATGAGTATGCTTCTTGGAATTGGGATGAAGAAAAAGTGGAGAAGAACATTCTTATACCCGCTCAATAACCTCAAGAAGAAGCTGAGGAAGAAGACCTATGTGAACCACCTTCACCTCCACCACAACAACAAGATCAAGAACTATCATCACCAGAGTCTACTCCAAGACGAGTAAGATCTTTGGTGGACATATATGAAACCTTTAACTTGGCCATACTTGAACCTGGAAGCTTTGAAGAAGCGTCAAAGCAGGAAGTATGGGTCAAGGCAATGGAAGAAGAGATACAGATGATCGAGAAAAACAACACATGGGAGTTAGTAAATCGTCCCCATGGAAAAGATATCATTGGGGTTAAGTGGGTCTATAAGACAAAGCTCAACCCTGATGGCACCATACAGAAACACAAGGCGAGGCTAGTAGCTAAGGGTTACTCACAGCAACCTGGAATTGACTACAATGAGACATTTGCACCAGTAGCTCATCTTGATACCATAAGAGCTCTAATAGCTCTTGCGTCACAAAAAGGATGAAGTATCCATCAACTAGATGTCAAATTCGCCTTCCTTAACGGCGTACTTGAAGAAGAGACCTATGTGGAGCAGCCACAAGGATTCGTGTCTGAAGGCAAAGAAAGCAAAATGTTAAGACTATGAAAAGCACTCTACGGTTTGAAGCAAGCAAATTGTAATCTTGATGTTGATTGGCGAAACAATGTTTCATTTGCTACATGCTCCACTGATAAAATGATACATGTTTGTAAAATTGGAGAGAATAGACCAATCAAAACTTTCTCAGGGCATCAGGTATCTCTTCCTAGTCAACTAGTTCACTGATGGTTTTTTTTATTAATATACTAACTTTTAATTGGAAAGGAGACAACGACTTTCCATCACAAAATAGAATAATATGCTCACTTATAATTCAGTTATGAGGATATTCAGTTACAGTTTTAATCATTGCTCAAACCTTCTAAAATACTTTTGTTTCAAGATGAAGTTAATGCCATTAAATGGCACCCATCAAGTTCTTTAGAAATGTTGCCATGTGTGCTTTTTCTTTCATGTGTGCTTTTTCTTTCTATTTCCATTTATTCTCTTTCTCTTTCTAAGAAAGTAATGATCCTTTAGGGGATATATACAATCCGATGGAGTCCTACAGGCCCTGGTACAAACAGTCCCTGGTACAAACAGTCCCAATCAGCAGTTAGTACTAGCAAGGTAAATAGGCTTCAACTATAATAGAATTGGCAATAGTAATAAGAAACTAGGTTTAACAATTGAAAAATAATGAGTATATTTGTTTAAACTTATTTGTTGAAAAAAGTGTTTATTTTAATAAAATAATTTTTTGTTTATTTTAAAAAGTAAACCCTATATAATTTATAAAAAGGTGTTTTATGAAAAATAGTTATTTTAAAGTTTTTTTTTAAATTTAAACAAATTCACCCTAGAAAAGCACTAAGGTACGTAAATAATTAAAATATACTCAAACTAGAATATAAAATGTAAAATTACCATTTTTTATCCTTAACACTTATTTTAAGATACATAAATAACAGAAATATTAATACACTTTTTTTTATCATATTGTCATCATTGGTTAAAAAGTATTGAATTTATTAAACTTTGTGGATTTCACATTTTTTTCTAAAGAGAAAAAAGATTATGTCATTTAATTAAGAGTTGTGGGATAGACCACAAAGGGAATACATTCAATAAACAAAGAATAGTGATGAGGGAAAATGTGTTAGAATTAGATTCCACCTAAATTAATTAATCCGTGTAATATTAACGCTTCTCTTCATGTTATTAGTGCGTGAAGAATCTGTAGTTCATGTTATTAATATTATAGCTTCTCTTCAAAAGTTGTAGCCTTCTTTTGTCCTTCTAGTCTTGCTTTTAAATAAATCGAAAACACTAATACATTGCCGAACAAAACCTTCACTTTCCTGTGCTAATTCTTGTGGTATCAAAATATTACCTGGCATTTTCAAACTAAAACTACTTATCAAAATCTCCCCTGTCGTGCCCAGCTGTTAATTAATTCCTTCAACTTTTGGAATTTCTGGTTCATGAACCGAAAATCCTATGACCGCAGTTTATAAAAAAGAAGAAAAAAACACGTCTAATTATAATTATTATATTCATTTATAATTTATTTATTTATTAAATATGATCATAATTATTTAAATATTTAAATTATGAGCTTCTAGGTTTCTGTTAATATAACAGAGTAGGCATCAAGTATTTAATCCAAGTTTTATGGGCTGGTGGGTCAATGCACAAAGCTTGGATGAAGATTCCCGACCGAGACATGTTTTCTTCCCTGGCAAAAAGAGTGCTATTGATCCAAATATTCTCCTCCGTTATGATGTGTTGGGGTAAATTTTAGATTTTTAATATGTCTTGACCCTGTTTGATATTATTTGAAAATACATTTTTTTTACTTGAATATATGTCCTGTTGTGCTATAGCCAGTGATCAAATACATTCATTTTCTTTTTTGATATAGGTTTGTGCAAGTTAAATTTTTTTAAAAGAAAATGTGGACTTTCATATCCTTTTATACATCTTTTCTTATACTTGAGAACAAGTTGTTGTGTTGTTCTTTATTAAGTTGCTTTTACAAATTTTGTAGCTAATTCATTGGTCTTAAACTGATTTATTTTTTTTTTTTCAAGTTGTATGATTCATGACTATTGCATCTTTTTTGCAAGTTTTAATTCTTCCTTTGTTTTTTAATTTGATAATTATTTTATCTTTTTGTTCTAAAGAAGTAGTGGTAACAGGTCGTCTTCAAATTTTTTTTTGGCAAGACGAGGTATGTTCCTAAATTTGTCTTTCAATTCGAAGATAAGGTCTGATGATGCTTCTAATGGCGTATAACATTTTGAAGGAAACTTAAATTTGTCTTTCAATTTTCTGCGAAAGAGCAAGGGATTTCCTGGCTACACCCTTCAAAGTTCAAACCTGTTATATTTTTCATGTTGTTTATTTTTTTGTTATGGATTGTTACAAAATCCAATCTGCTCATCATCATTTTTTTCTTCTAAACTTGAGCCATTATATTTTCTATTATGTTATATATATATATATATATATATATAATTTTTTTACAAATTATTACATGTTTGATTATGCATCCTATAGAATATAGAATTTGCATTTGTATATTATTTTCTACATTTTTTCTGACATTTAATTATAAGTTTTGGTTGGAAGATTGGAGCACCAAGTCGAGACTATCAGGCATAATCTTAATCATCTTTGTTGACGTATAATAACAGGTATTTATGTATTCTTTCACTATGTTACAATCTTTTAATTCTTCATGTTATATTGGATCTTTTATTGTTTATTTATAATAATGGATATATCCAAATAGTTACTTGATTTGTATCTGTTTATGTTTTTAAATGTGTTGAGTGGGAGTGCTTGCTTGGAGTCGTTCACAATTGTTGAGTTGGTGATTGTAAATGTTATCGATTGTTATTGTTTTTGGGGTATATTTTAAACTATGTTGTTCATGAGTTTGTTATTTTTACTTTGATATATATGTTTGAAGTCATATATTCAATTGTGAATTGGTATTGTCTGTTGCCTGGGTAGAGTTTGAATTCAAAGATGGAGGAGAAAACCATAACCAAGGTGTAAGTTTTTATTGATTTCATATTCCTACTTTCGGGTGACTATTTCTTACTTGAGTTGTGATCTGTTTATAGAGGCAAACACACATGTCCGATCTTTGTCTAACCTTCTCATATTATCTATCACTACTTTGCACTTAGTTTATTGATTTAAATTAGATTCTTACTTGACTTCTGCTTGCAGAGGCTTGGGCTAAAAAAAAGGTCTTTTACATCGGTTCTTATGACTTTTCTACATCGGTTTTGACGCGTGGTTGTAGACCCATGTCGCTGAATAAACAACATCGGTTTAAGGACCCGATGTAGAATGTGAATTTTCTACATCGGTTGTAAAGGTGAACCCGATGTAGAATGTCAGTTTTCTACATCAGTTTTGAGGTGAAACTGATGTAAAATGGATATTGTTTCTACATCGGTTATCAGTCAACCGATGTAGAATGAGGAGAAATAGGAGGGTTTCTACATCGGTTATCATTGAACCGATGTAGAATTGGAATGAGTTTTACATCGGTTATAAGCCAACCGATGTAGAATGAGGTTTTTTTACTTGAATAAAAACAATCCACATAGTAAGTATTATAGTCCGTTTCTTACTTGTTACCACCAATCTTTTTCTTAATTTTTCAAGGACCTCCACAAGTACAACAAACTATATTTAAAAAGATACTAAAAAATACATGTTCATCTAAGAAGTCTCGTAACAAAGGCATGAAAAAATGGATGGGTGCAGTCAACTTTTTGAAGCTTGGTATGCTAATTCATGTTAAAACAGACTTAGTTAAAGGAATAAAAAATATGGTGGGTTCAAACCAATAGCAGTTAAGTTGCAATTGAAAGTGAAGCTACTATAAAGAAATGATATGCTAATTATTTTTCATTATTTCATATTAGACTATTAGTACGTGTTGTATCAAATAATCTTAAAGGAATGATAATTTTGTAGTTTTTTAAAATTTAAAATCAAACTATAAAAATAAATCAAACCAATAGGGAACAAACAATCATATAGGCCATCAAACCAACTTACACAAAGCAATAAAAACTATAGCTTTTTTTATACTTTTTTTATAAGCAATGAAAACTAAACTTAAAAAGTGTTCTTAGATGTACCTGAAACAAACCAATCTCTCTCTCCAAAACCTGAATCTTAACCATTTGCTTCCGCTTCCCATGAAAATCAACAAGGCCAAACAATGGTGATTTGGGGCTCATCACTTGCCCGATTGAACTGCTCAAAGAGGTTGTTGTTGAGTAGTAGCCACCGTCATCCATTTCTAGTTTCTACCACAATGAACAAATGAAACAGAATTTAGAGAGCAAGAGCATTGAAAAAAAAATGGTTCCACATAATAATTTTTTTATATTATTTGAACTGAATAGGAACCTGCTAATGATTCAACTCTACTGTAACATAACATGATATGCAAACAATAAAAATTGCAAATAAATGATGGTATATCATTGCAAAAAGATTGAAATGAACTTAATAGAATGCTAGATTTCACACTACACGCATGCTCACACACGGACAGAAAACAATTTAGGTAGTTCTCCGGTTATGACTTTTATGAAGCAATAGAATGCTAGATTTCAAGATATAAAGCAGAAAACAATTTATCACTATGAATAAAAATTATAAGACAGGTGAAAATAATAATTGATTGTGTGATAATTTAATAAAAATTATGAGACCGGTGAAAATAATAATTTTTAGAATAAAATTAATCATAATTATATAGGTAATTAACTGGATATATATACTAGGTAGACATCGGATATGCACATATCCAAACGTACATATATCACTGGGGGCTAAGTTGCTAAAGAAAACTCGTGATAGAGACAAATTCATTGCACAGAAACCAGCAAGCTCATCGCCCACCCAAAATTTAGGTTAATTTTTTTATTGCATGATTCTAAAACTAAAATCTATATAGTTAAAAAAATGGATTTGTCTATGAAATTATACAATAAGCAATTATAAGTTATGTTGACAAAGTCACGACATAAAAGCAACATGCCCATGGAATGCAAATGTGGCATTGAAATGATCCAAGACAAAACCTAAGCCTAGAACTGCAAGTTTGAATTCTATTGGAATATTGGATGGGAATTCTAAATCAAATCCAAAGAATTAAATGATAATAGTATTTTTTAAAATTATGATAATTTTATAAGAAAATAGTTATTATACAAAATAAAAGAATCTTAAATAATACTTAAACTATATTAATACTATTATTCAAAAGAAAATAGTTTTGAATCCTCGTGCAACTCATGCTAAACATAATAATACTAAATTAAATTGGGCCTATGCCCTCCTCATTGACATAGAAAAAATTTATTCTCTGAATAAACAAGTAACTTGGAAATTTTAAACTATTATGTTTCAATTTCATTTAAAAATCTATACTTTTATTAAGATTTGGTTTCATTAGTGAAATAATAATTAAAGATACGAGTAGTTAGCATAAAAGGCTAGATCTAAACTTTGATGTCATTATTATATCAAGAATAAAAAGTAATCTTGATTCATTCATAGCATAACCTTATTTACATTTTGAACTAATTATACTATGTCTGATTACTAAAAAAAATCCTTAAAAAGATTACTATAAAAAAGTTGACTTCCAAAATCACTATCATAAACTCTATCTTTAAAACAATTTACTGATATGAAAATTCTAATACTGGTAAAATAAGTTGACTACCAAATTCATTTAACGTAAATGAAATTCTCAATACTGGTAATGCTTCATGAAGCCACTATTTAGAAAACTTATATAAGCCACTATTTAGAAATTATAAACGTTAACAAATGAATAATTAATAAGCCACTATTTAGAAAACTTATATAAAGTTCTTAAATCAGAATTAAAGTTTCACTAGTCATTCGTGTACTTACATTAATCAAAATATAAATTAGTTGAGATTCTAATTTTAATTGAAGAAAAACAAAAACAAAAAAAATCATTATATATTGTATATGCATACAAAAGAAATTGAGAGTGAATAAAAAAAAACATCCACGTACCTTTCCTTTCTTCAAATTTGTCAGAAACACATTGAAACAGATTAGCATAAGGGAAGTTGTGGCTATGGATTTTAGCCCCAAGGTGCAGTGAATGAATATGGAATTGGTGAAAATATGGTGAGACAAAATCCACAAATCCACA
Source organism: Glycine max (assembly GCF_000004515.6). Lineage (NCBI taxonomy): Eukaryota > Viridiplantae > Streptophyta > Magnoliopsida > Fabales > Fabaceae > Glycine > Glycine max. The sequence goes on from NC_038253.2 coordinate 22,211,465, forward strand.
ATCAGATTGTGTTAATGGACATTCCTTAATAATCTGAATGAACAATGTAACACAAAATGAGGAAATTATGTAAAAGCAACTCACCAAATTTTGATTTGGCCCTGACCCTGAACTAAACTCCCCAAAATATTGACTGAACATGGCAAACCCTGTTCCAATGTCATTTGATTCACTTTCCGGACTTGGTTGTGGGTTAATATGACCTTGCGATGCAGAATGTGGACTGAATTCAAACTCCACGTGCCATCTGCCAGCTTTGTCTAAATCTCATTGGATGAATCCAACACAATACCAACATCAAGAGCACCATTATCATGCTTTGGTGTTTTAGCCTTTAAAATAGAATACATATCATCAGGCAAACGAAATTCATTACAAAATTAATTTCACAGACAAGTACGTGCTTATGTGATGAAATCAATCTCTCGCCCAAGTGAATAACCCCTTAATGTACTTCAATTTCAAATCATAGATCCTCCTCACAGACATTGCCAAAAATGACTTCAAGACACAAAGTTACTACATCAGCACAAAATTTAAACATACATAACAATTTATTGATACCCACTGGCATTATTTTCCTACCCATTTTTGTTGTCATTTCAATATAATTAAATCAACTAGCTCTTGCTTCTCACGTGGAAGCTATTAAAAAAATCACATAATTCATATAGTACACACCCTTCGTAAACCTCATTTCCATTGAACAAGCTACAGAAAAAGATCCACCGACAATTCCAAAACTCAGGAAAGTAAAATCAAGCATGATTATCATTTCCAGCATTCTCGTTCTATTACCTTAACATCCTGGCTCTTGGTTCCAGTTTCCCACTCCGTAGACTTGAATTCCCATCCATCTTCATCCTCATCTGAATTCAATTTGCTTTCGTTCGAGTACGTCAGATTGGGAGCAACAACATTGGATACCGAAACCGATTCATTGTTATGAGAATCCACCTGAGGGCGCTGCTGATTATACAAACTGGAAATCAAATCATTGATTCCAACAGACCCGTTCGAACTGGATCCCCTTTTCACTGCACTACCATCGCCGTTGGAGAAAACATTGACAGAAGCGGGTTTCTCCTCTTCTTTTCCCTCTTCCTCGCCGAAGATCGAAAGCGGAATAGCTCCCTTGGGATTTTTCACTGCCCCAGCCTGAACGGCAACGCCTTTGTCGTCGTTCACGTGTTTGTTCATGGGATCCGTGGGAACCCCGAACGAGTCGAAGGGTTTTTCGTTGATCTAGTTGGAATGGTTCATGAAGTCGCCCCAATTGTCGTCGTCGAGGGGATTGGTGTAGTTTGAGGTTGAAACCCGCTTCAATTGCGTTGAGGAAAAAAGTAGGCTGAGATTTCGCGAAGAGGAAAAAAGTAGGTCGAGATTTGAAATTGTCCTGCGGTGTGAGAGATTCAATTGGAAAGAGGTATGGCTTCAGAATCATAGAGGATTACCTAAGGCTCGGATACTCTGAGAAGTGAAGCGAGGTCAGATAAACTCACAGAGAAGAGAAGATCTCAGCTTTGAGGTTGTCACCAGCTTGCTTAGGGTTCACGCGTATAATTTTTTATTTTATTTTTTTTCTAAACTAACAAGGACAGTTTTCTAATGACACCCGTCTTAAAATAAAGTTTTCAAATTACGAAAATGCTATTGTGCCCTTTCTACAAAGACGGGTGTGATAGACCGTTGTAGTTATATTGACATTTATTACAAAAATGCCACCAAAGTACATTCTAAGAAAGATCCCATACGTGATGGATGCGCAAGTAGGGTTCTTCACATTGAAATCCAAACACATCTGGAAAAAAAAATAAGCCATACAAATTCAAAAATCAAAATCACAAGCACAAGTATTGAAGATCTGAAACTAGATTCAATAATTTAGAAACCAAAAACAAAAATTTCAAATTACATAAAACAAAATAACAAAACAAACTATTATGCAATCAAATCGAAATTTGAAATTCAAAATTCAAAATGAAAATCGATTGGGTGCGCCTTCGTTGAAGCAAACCTTGCAATACTCCTCCTCTATATACTCTTCATCCGCATGGGAAGAAGGTGGGGCAGTGTCGAAGTTGATCAAGCCCCAATGTTCCAAGAAGAGAAAAACCTTGTGAAGAAATGTGACGTCACCCACGTGCGACTTTCGCACCTCGGTGAATGTGTGCCTGCTAAAGGGCTCTTCTTTGTACTTGTTGCAAGAGGTTGACCTTGAGTACAGAGAGTCAGAGGGAGAGTGACGATACAAAGAGGCATGAGAGAAGAGAGGGAACCATTGAAAATAATCGAAAATCTTCTAATACGGTTTCATAAAACCGTCTTAGAACGACATCCTTCTAAGACGGTTTAGCAAAAACCGTCTTCGAATGACATCCTTCTAGGATGGTTTTGTGAAAACCATCCTAGAATGACAACCATTCTAAGATTGTTTTCGCAAAACCGTCGTAGAATAGTTATATTTATTTACAAAAATATAACCGTATTTCTTTCTAAGACGGTTTTTCATCAACCGACGTTAAATCAACGTTGTAAAAAACATTTTTCTAGTAGTGTTTAATGTGAATTACTATACATAAATTTAAATAATAGAGTTCTACCCATAGCTCTTAAAAACTATAGTGGGTCTTGTAAAAAAACATTAAAGCGGTGATTGACCTTATTAAGGTATTGGGTCACTTGCTCAATGGTTGAATCAGTGAGTCACTTGTTGAATCACATGACCTGATCTTTGATAATAAAAAACTTAAAATTTTCATATCAAGTCTTAAAAAAAAACCACCACAAATTGCTACTACTATAATTTCACAAATTAATATAGCACTTTATTATTAGTTAATATCTTTATATATAACTCTTCCTCCCATTTTAACACTAAAATAGTAATTTTAACTCTTCCACTCTATTTTAGCATAAAATAGTAATTGTAGAAGTATTTTATATTATAATTATTATAATTAAAGTTATAATTTTATATTTAAAACATTGTTAGAATTTTACGGAAATCAAATTTTATTTTATATTAATAATAAATTAAATAAGCATACATGATATTTAAAATTTTATATTTTTGTATTTTACAGTTCTGATTTATAATTAAATAGATAATAATTTTATATTTGTTAAGTTAAAAAAATTTATTTCTTAAAATAAATCAAGACTCCTTATTATTTTTATTCGATGCAAATAAATACAAAAGTTAAAAGTTGTGTCTTATGTGAAATCAGATCATGTTGTACATACATAATGCGTCTAAAGTATCAGACGAAAATAAGACCAAGTCATGATCTGATACAACATTAAAGAATAATATTTCACACTTCATTTATTTCTGTGTGTGAGATTCATTTTGCAGAGATATTCTCCTACGATCTGACAAATCCTATGAATAATAAATGAAGCTATAGTTCAAAATCTGTTATGAAAAACTTGCTTTGACCAAGGAAAAGTGGTTTTATACTAAAGTATTCAACACAAAAGCCAATTAGAGTAATTTTTTTGCATCAAAGAAGGATGTGCATTTAATGCTCCAATGATCGTAAGTACGAGGCACAAGCTTATATGAAGAAATTTAACCGGTTGTGAGACAACATACACTTTGAGTATGAACCTACGCATAAACATTCATTTTCTTTATGTAAAAAACTCTTTATAAATTTCTAAATAACTCCTCAAAATAACTTGATTATCTTATGAGAAATAACTAAGGGCTAAGATTGTATATTCGTTTGTAAGACAATTAAAAGAGCTAGTCATTATGCATACAAACAACAAATTTGTTTGATTTATATAAGGGCTAATAAGATTGTATATTTTTTTGTAAGACGATTAAAAGCTAGTCATTGTACAAACAGACAACAAATTCGTTTGATTTATATAGACCCCACGATGGCTTGTTAAGACAAATAATATCGGGGTTTAATAAGATTGGGGTGGAGTTTGTCTTGTAAAGTAAGAAGTGGTGGTGACAAAATACTTATAACTTTGAGAAAATTATTGAAACTTGGTTGCTAGCTAAGAGCAGAATGTAGTCTCAGTGGTAGAAACAAACCAATACAGTTTTGTGTCGTATAAGGTTTAAACTCATATAAGGTTTTAGTTTGATTTTTTTAAATCTCTATTGATTTGAAAATTTTGTTTTCATCGTTTGATCATGTTTTTTGAAAACTGTTATTTGTCTTACGTAATTTTTCTTCATATGATAATTTTTTTCTTTTAGAAAAAGGGCTTTACAAATTTATAAAATTAAAATTCAAAAAAAAAATATAAAAAAAAATCAAAGCTTAATTGTAAAAATAAAAAAAATATAAATACTAGAAATTTATGAAATCCAAGAACAAATCTTTATGTTCTATTTTGTCATTTATTTGTTAATAGCAAAAAAATACTCATACAAAAAATCATTGGTAACCACATTACATTAATAAATTACCCATTTAATATATGACCAACATAATAAAAATAAAGGATTTCTTCGGAGAATGTTTGTATAAGAAAAATTCAATATAAATGCAAATCAAGATGTTCTAAATAAAGAAGAAATTGAGATAAAATATATCCAAATCAATTCTAATTAATAAAGAGGTTGTAATAATTTTTTTTCATCATGTGATATTAATTTACCATTTGCATTACCTATCTTATATCATAAATTGAGAATATAAAAGTGAAATTATAGGAGTATTTTTTATATTTAAATGTATTTGAGTATAATTTTTATAAAACCATTGATTTTTTTCAAGAGATATTATATTTAAATATACGGTAAACAATCTTTTTTTCTTGAAAGATACAAAATCTTTTTTATGAATGATGTTTGTATTTCTTTTTATATAAAAAAATCCTCATTTTTCTAATTTTAAGATATAAAATACACTATTTTAAAACAATTATATATTTTGTATATGTTGCCTTCATTCATATTTAGATTCATCCGTTTCACTACTGTTCAAACTAGGATAAATTCATTTGCTGATTTTTTTAATAATTATTTATTTTTTGATGTCAAGAGTCTCATAGATATTTATATTTAAATTTAATGTATGCAAATTTTATATAAATGATGTTTAAATTTTTCTATCTAAATATCCTTCATTTTTTTTTAATTTGAAAGTATAAAAAATATATTTTCAAACTACTATATATTCTATTTTGTTGTGCTAATTCATATTTATATCCATCCATAACACGGGTATCCATTCTAGGGAAAATTTATTTGGGTGTTTTTTTATACTACAAGAAAAATGACATATGCCTACAGACATAAATTGCTGTAGGTAAAAGTAAAAAAATACTTATACCTACCATTGCTTATCATAGGTAAAATTCAAAAATTTGTACCTACTATTATTTGGTGTAGGTAAAAGTCAAAATAACATCTACTTACAAATGCTTAATGTAGGTAAACTTTCAAAAAATGTATACCTATGATTACTTGGTGTAGGTAAAATCTTATAAAACTTGTATCTACAGTCCATTAGTGTAGATAAAGTTTAAAAATTTCTACCTAAAGATACATAGTGTAGGTAAAATTCTAATAAATAAATATATATTATAATAATTATTTTTAAAAAGTTTATCAGAGACTCAACCACATAATTATTTCCAAAAATATCACAAAAATAACAATGAAAGGAAAAAATAGTTAGGAGATGTAAGGAGATGTAAGTACAAATTAAAGATTTTTACCTACAGTTAGGAAATGTAAGTAGAAGTTAATTACTTTTACCTACTAATCTCAAATTCTGGATTGTCATGTCAATTTCTAAGGGTTTAGACTTTTCGAGAACTAAGAATTTCACCTATGAGATTCCCTAAGGTAAGGTATCCGAAGGAGCGAAGCAGCTCAAAGGATTGGCAATTCAACTTAGTCCGGTCAGAGGAGATGGGCTAGGCTACTTGCCCTATACATAGAAAGAGGGGGAAGCCAAGTACCTAGATCCAAGATCACGATATCCGGTTTGGAGGTAATATCCCAGCGAAGTGCATAAAAGAAAGCACCAAAGAAAACAAAGTAGATTCTTTGTTGAGTCAACTAGCAACTGGGATTGCAGCGGATCTAGTGGTTCTCCTATGCTATGGTCTTGCTGCTGAGAAAGAGTAAGAATAGACTGTTAGCACCTCGTTAGTGCTTCTTTACCTCTATTGGGTAGCCTACCAGCTCTTCCTCTTTTATGCCTGTTTCTTGTTAGAAATTAAGAGAACAGAAAAAATAAATTGAGGTTGGATGAAATCTTTTATCAGTTGAAAACTAATTGTGATTTTAGATTTAAAATGAATGAATTATTAGAGTATATTGAATCACTCGAAAGTGCGATCTCCTGTGGCCCTACGGGGAAGGTATAGTAAAGTAGTTGCCCGCACTCTTGAATTAGCACCCCGCCAATCAATCTCACACACATTTGCTCATATTCGGTGGTTAAAAAGCCCTTGGTCCTAAGACCAAGGGAAATGAGTTCTGAGACTCACCTAACTTCCAATCGGCCATTTGAAGCCACAGGATGGGGAAAGTTAGAATAGAAACTACAAGCAACTACCCCCCAATAGGCACAAGAGCTGAAAGGCACTGTCCCGACAGGGGTAGGAGCAAAAGGCCACTCGACAAGAGGTCTTAGAGCGGCCCCTATGGTATTGCTAAGCTCCATTTATAGCCTGGCAAAACCATTGACAATTAGACTATAGTAGGTCATCTATTCGCCTTTCGACCCCTCAGGATAGGAGTTACTAGCCCCATTTAGTAGTAAACTGACTGATCTTCTTTCTTCTACAAGTAGTTCCTAATAGATAGAAAAGAAAGAACCCCCATTAATGAACAACGGGTCCCACTATGAATCAGAGAAGCACTAAACTCACACAAAGAACAAACAAAGAAAAAGTGCTTGCTGCCGGTAAGGATGAAGACTTTTCATTCTCAAGGAAATAAGAAAAAGGAATGCCTTAGCTAGGTGGCTTATAAAGCAACTGTACAACAAGCGATGTTATCAGTGAAGCTTCACAGGGGTGACCAACAAAGCATTATTGAAAGAAGACAACAATCGTCCGATGGAGTAGCCCTTTAGTAGACCTCCCTTCAGCCTCTCGACTCATACAGAGGGAGGGGAAAGAGACGGATGCTGCTACCAATATTAGGTATCGGGTGAATTATACATATCTAGCTAGAACCCTTATCCTCATTTCAAATCGAATCTGAGGCTTGGCACCTTTAGTTATCGAGATATCCACTTGGTGATTGAATTCTAATTTGTTGTTTTCAACAAGAAATGGAACTACTAGTAAATATGGTCTTAAAGTCTCATAGGGAGTCATTCAGCCGTAAAGGAGGATTGATTACCTGAGGAAAAGACTGTGCTTCAGGAAAGAGGATGTAAAGGATTTCTTTTTGAGAGAATATGATCTCACTCAAGGGAAGATTAGTAGGGGCTAAGATCAGGAGAAATATCAATCAGCGGGATGGATTCTAAGGCTGAACCTAGAAAGATGAATCAATAAAGAAGTAGTCACTGCCTGGCTAGTAAGAAAAGGCATTCATTTATAGGACATAGAGTTCATCCCTCTTTTCTAAAAAGTGGTTCAGTGACCGTTAGAGGTTTTCTTCATAAGTCTAAGATGAAATAGAGACTACCCGATGGAGAAGGGAGTCCACTATAGCTTCATCACCTGCTGCCACGAAAGACTCATCTAATGTCTTCTAATGCTAACATAGGATCTTTTCCAAAATAGGCTGTTTCTGCCAAATAGCCTTCCGTTGTGGAGGATGGGATGTTCTCGGACTGAGGTTACAAAAGAGAACAATACATAACTCGAGAATCTTTGTCAGTCAAATAGATTATTCTTCAGAACATCTTATCTAAGCATCTAGTGTCACGGTTTGATCAATCCATCGAATTCAAAGAACAAGGGAGAACCTCTAGTAGAATAAAAGATTCTGCCATCGCTTAATCAAGAGCTACTGCAGCGGAGTCCTTTGTCTATCGGCCTTCTTTTCTTCTATCATCAGCCTAGGGATAAGAGATCATAAATAGTCCAGCATAAGCCCAGAGATCGGGATAATAGAACAGCTTGAATTCCTATCCAACTAGAAAGGTAGGCTAGGAAAGGCTTTCGTCTGTCCTTCATTGAAACACAAGCAAGAGACATATTGGCCTATATTCCAACCGATGTGATCTCCATTACTGCTGGACAAATATGTTTGAAAACAGAGTTCTTTTATCGCGGAATTAGACTTGCTATTAATGATGGCTTATCTGTCAGTCGCGTTGGGTCTGCTACTCAGTTGAAAGCTACGGAACAAGTCTGCGGTAGTTGAAAACATGAATTGGCATAATATCATAAAGTCGTCGCCTTTGCTCAATTTGACTCAGACCTTGATGCTGCGACTCAGGCATTACTCAATAGTGGTGCAAGGCTTACAGAAGTACTAAAACAACCTCAATATGCATCACTTCCAATTGAAAAATGAATTCTAGTCATTTATGTAGCTGTCAATGGATTCTGTGATTGAATGCCATTAGATAAAATTCCTCAATATGAAAGAGACATTCTAACGACTATTAAACCAGAGTTACTACAATCACTAAAAGGTGGAACTTACTACAATAGATATAAGTCTCTATTTTCATTCTGGATCTTTTTAACCACCCTGTGCTATTTGTTCGGTGGCCCGATTTGGAGTCTTTTGGGGGTCAAACTCCAATCCATGATGCTAGTTAGATTGTTGTGCCTACTAATTTTAAGACTATTTCGTTGGGATATTCCCATTTTAGTTCTTGTTTCTATCGTAGGTTCGATAATAGATGGACATGTAGATATCTATATAGAAGAGGCCTCGTCGAATGAATCCACCCAGGCACAGGCGAGGAGTCATTTGGGATTCGATGGAAATCCTTTTGCCTATGTGGAGGGTGTTCTTAATGAGGATAGCCTCAACATGTGGAGGGTTATGATCTGGAATGCCTTTTCTCTCTATTTAAACGAGATTGACTCCACAAATTTTAAATTTAGTGAAATCCCAAGGTATGAATTTGAAGACGTTGTTCGCCTACATCTAAAATACAAAGTGACCTGGAAGGAGGCAGAATCCATTTTTAGCCAAATTAGTGAAAGGCCCTGGCCCTCTTATTCTTATGCGGTTCGGACATCCATCTATCCCCACCTCTATAATCTTATGGAAAAGGCCCGCCGGCCTTAAATATAAAAAGTAAGTGTGTACCCTCGTTTGAACTCCGGTTTCATATTCTTTCATCGATTAGTTATTCCTCTACGTTTGTATTATCCAATTGCGGTCTCAACGAGTTTACAAGATTGAATAGCACTAGCCCAATTTTAATATGAATTCTTGAGCTGGAATAAGTCTTGGTAGTAATGGAATGGTTTCTACTATGATTAGGGTTGTGTTTACTATAAGTGTAGTGCAGAGTTGGGAATTTTTTAAGTTGTTAAATTAATGGGAATGAGTTCTAATAGGGCTGGTACCCTGTCATAGAGCGGTTCACTAGAAAGAAAGCAAAAGATGCGGCTAAGCCAGCTTGCTCTAGTTCCGTAAGATAAACAGTAAAAATCATTAAAACTAATTGAATTTAAGATATTATTTTTTTATTGTACAATGGTTGTAATGAGGTTTGAACATATGACTGCATGAATTATACCCCAACCCTCCATCACTAAGACAATTCTGATGGGTTTAATTTATGGTATTATAGATAAAGTAATTTAAAATTAATTTTTGATTAAAATATATTTAATAAGTTGATTTATTATATATTTATGTAAAACATATTTAACATTCATACATAATTAGTAGTCACCAACTTTTTCATTTACGATGTTATTAATCATAGAGTTAAAAGATTATTTTGTAATAGATATGTTATCTAATTAGATTCTAATTAAATTTTATATGATTTTTTTTTTAAAAATAAAAGCAAAAGAAATGGGAAAATAAGTTAGAGAGAGAAAAGAGACAAAAAGTGTTTGTGAGAGAGAAAAGAGATGGGTGAAACAAAAGAGAGAAAAAAATATTTGTGTAACTTTTATAAAATAAAAGAAAAAGATATAAAAAAAGACAAAGATAAGATTAAAAGAATACAAATCCAAGTACACACACGGCCACAAATTTAATATAGGTTATTTATGTAATTTTGTCAGCCTATTTAATCCTTATATGGAATGTACATAAAAGATATTTTGATTGAATTTTGGAATGAAGATTTTTTGTTGCTGGAGTATACCTATTATGGAGCATTCCTGTCAATGTCAATTTTGGTGACATTTGGAGTTGAATTGATATTTTTAGAATTTTGTGAACTTTAATGCTAGTGTGTGAAAATGTTAAGCTTTTAGCAGATATAAATGTTCCTTTAATGTGAATTGCTATACATAAATTTAAATAGTAGAATTCTACCCATTGTTTTTAAAAACTATAGCGCGTCATGTAGAAAAACATTAAGGTGGTGATTAACCTTGTTAAGGTATTGGGTCACTTGCTCAATGGTTGAATGAGTGAGTCACTTATTCAACCGCATGACCTGATCTTTGATAAAAAAAAATTAAAATTTTCATATCATGTCTTAGAAAAAAGCACACCACAAATTACTACTACTATAATTTCAGAAACTAATATAACATTATATTATTAGTAATAATGTCTTTATATATAAAAGCATACGAAAGGATAATTATGTCTTTTTCCACTCATTTTAAGTCTAAAATAGTAATTTTAACTCTTCCACTCTATTTTATGATAAAATTGTAATTGTAGAAATATTTTATATTATAATTACAATAATTAAAGTTATAATTTTATATTTTAAACATTATACTTTTTAAAAGGTGACATATAAAAGGATTTTACAAAAATCAAAATTTATTTTATATTTAAAATGGTGAACTTTTGTTTTATTTTTTAAAAAAATGGACAATTTTTTTTAATGTTAATAATAAATAATAAATTAAATAAGTATACATGATATTTAAAATTTTATATTTTTGTATTTTACATTTTTTTATTTATAATTAAATAGATAATTATTTTATATTTGTTAAGTTAAAAACATTTATGTCTTAAGATAAATCAAGACTCCTAATTATTTTTATTCGATGATCATGTTGTATACATCATGCGTCTAAAGTATCAGATGAAGATAGGACCAAGTCATGACCTGATACAACATTAAAGAATGATATTTCACACTTTATTTATTTTTTTGTTTGAGATTAATTTTGGAGAGACATTCTCCTATGATTTGTTGAATCCTATGACTAATAAATGAAACTAAAGTTCAAAAATTGTTAAAACAACATCAAAAGACACAATCAGATGTGAAAAGCATGCTTTGACCTAGAAAAAGTGGTTTTATACTGAAGTATTCTACACAAAAGCCAATCAGAGTAATTTTGTTGCATAAAGAAGGATGTGCATTTAATGCTCCAATGACCAAAAGTATCAAGCGCAAGCTTTAGTGAAGAAATTCACCCGTTGTGAGACAACATACACTTTGACCATGAACCTACACACAAACATTCATTTTCTTTTTGTAAAAAACTCTTTATAAATGTCTATATAACTCCGCAAAATAACTTGATTATCTTAAGAAAAATGACTAAGGGCTAAGATTGTATATTCGTTTGTAAGACAATTAAGAGCCCGTCATTGTGCACACAAATAACAAATGTGTTTGATTTATATAAAGGCTAATAAAATTGTATATTCATATGTAAGAAGATTAAAACCTAGCCATTGTACAAACAAACAACAAATTCATTTGATTTATGTAGAGTCAACAATGGCTTTGTAGGACAAAAATATCGAGTGGTAGAAACAAGCCAATATAATTTTGTCTTATGTACTCCTACTTATAACTTCGAGTTTGATTTTTTTTAAATCTCTATTAATTAGAAAAATTTGTTTTCATCGTCTGATCGTACTTTTTCTTTTTTTGAAAATCTGTTATCTGTCTTATGCAATGTTTCTTTATATAACAATTTTGTTCTTTTAGAAGAAAGGGCTTTAAAAAATTATAAAATTACAATTCAAGGCCCTTATTGTGTTATTTGTCTTTATAATATTAAAAAAATTAAATAAAAATTCAAAGCCTAATTGTAAAAATAAAAAATACAAAAACCAAAAATTTATGAATACCAAAAACAAATCATTATGTTCTATTTTTTCATTTATTTGTTAATAACAAAAAAAAAATACTCATACAAAAAATCATTGGTAGCCTCATTACATTAATAAATTACCTGTTTAATATATAACCAACATAATAAAAATAAAAAATTTCTTTGGAGAATGTTTGTATAAGAAAAATTCAATATACATGCAAATCAAGAAGTTCTAAATAAAGAAGAAATTGAGATAAAAATATATCCAAATCAATTATAATTAATAAAGAGGTTGTAATAATTTTTTTCATCATGTGATATTAATTTACCAATTCCGTTATCTACGCTATATCATAAATTGAGAATATAAAAGTGTAATTATAGGAGTATTTTTATATTTAAATGTATTTCGGTATTTTTTTTTTTATAAAACCATTGGTTTATTTCAAGAGATATTATATTGAAATGTACTGTAAACAATTTTTTTTCTTGAAAGATACACAATCTTTTTTATCAATGGTGGTTGTATTTTTTATATATAAAAAAAACCTCATTTTTTTAATTTGAAGATATAAAATACTTTATTTTAAAACAATTATATATTTTGTTTATGTTGCCTTCATTCATATTTAGATTCATCAGTCACATCACTGTTCACACTAGGATAAATACATTTGCTATTTTTTTAATAATGATTTGTTTTTTGATGGCAAGAGTCTTATAGATGTTTATATTTAAATTTGATGTATGCAACTTTTATATAAATGATATTTAAATTTTTCTATCAAAATATCCTTCATTTTTTTAATTTGAAAGTATAAAAAATATATTTTTAAACTATTATATATTCTATTTTGTTGTGCTAATTCATATTTATATCCATCCATAACATGGGTATCCTTTGTAGGACAAATTTATTGGGATGTTTTTTTTATGTCAAGAGGCTGTTAGTTATTTGTGTTTAAATTTAATGTATATAACTTTTATATGAATGATTTTTAATTTCTTTTTATATGAAAATATTCTTATTTTTTTAATTTGACAGTATAAAAAATTATATTTTTAAAACTATTATATATTCTATTTATATGACGGTAATTCATATATTATATGTGCATTGCACAGACACCATATTAGGGAGTACTTCACACATTATCAATGGACCTCTTTGAGGACAAACAAAGAGAGGCATTGTTAGCATTTTTCCAGAACTTGCGCTTGTGGTCTTTTGGTGATTGAAAGGTTATGCTAGAGTCAGAGCCAGAGTCATGGCTAGGTTTCTTTGGATATGGGTGCACACAAAACGAGAAAAAGATGTGTTAGCATACATAAAAATTCAATTATTTGAAATAAGATTTTCAATTGAAGAGTTGAATAAGTTTTTCAAGTTGACTAGATATTTATCCTTTGAAAGTAAATGAAATTCAATGATACTCATAAAAATTTAATATTAATATTTTCTCAATTAAATACATCTCATATATACATGACTAGATAACAACTACCCATGTCCCCATGGTCGCTAGGCAGTTACACTACTGTAAAAATAGTATTTTACGGTGTGCAATTAAAGTCGGTTTCTGGAAACCGTCTAAAAATAAAAAGCAGTGACAAATTTGTAAATAAAAGGAGATGAATGACGACAGTTTTACAAAAAACGACATTGTTGGCACTTTTTTGCTTTTGACCCATGACGGTTTTTTGTAGGCGCATTCATTTGTTGCTCCCTCTCCATCCCTCAATTCCTCCAAACCCTCTTTCTCACTCTCACTACTCTGTCTCCGCCTTCCACGCCCTCTCAGTAGAACACATATGTTCCAGCGAAGCCCCTCTCCGCCAAAACCCTCACCTCCCACTACTCCCTCGACCCTTATCTCGTCTCCAAGATCACCAACATGGTCACGCACCTCCTGAACACCAAGCTCTACCCTGAATTCATCAAGATCCCCATTGGCAGTCGCCACCTCCTCGAAGCCACACAAACCTTCGAGGAACTCATTTCGCTTCCCAATATGTGAGGCGCCATCGATACCACTCCCGTCCATCTCCATAATAACCCTAAAAGGTATAAAAGGAACAAGATTATTATGTTAGATATATCATTAGCAGCATGAAAATCCTGACCTTTTTCACGTCTCATCCTTGAATATTTTTTGGATAGGGATGCTGGTATTATTTCTCATTCTTAGTGTGATTTGATTTATTTGCTAGAACCAGCTTTTTTTTATTTTTTGTCAAGGATTGTTGTTTGGAAACCTTCACTCTTCCACTTGTTCTTTTTCCAACCATATAGTTTAAAACTTACTAATGTTTAAGTTTCTTGTTAAGTAAATGCATGTAAAAAAAACTCAATATCCTATTTAGTTAGGCGCTATATAATTATTTTTTGCAAAAATTCCATTTGAAGAACTATTAAAGCAACTTATGGAACAAGCTTTAAGATGAATTTTTTTATGACATCTTTTGATAAATATGTATAATACTAACCTCATTTCAGTCATCAATATATGTCCAATACACACAAGTATGCATTTTAATTAGTAGATTGAGTTAATGTCATTGGCATAACTATCCAATGTGAATGACTTTATGTCTAATTGATTGTAGTACTAGGTGGCATAACCTCGTTAGTGCTAGGTATTTCATTGACAAATAAATAGTCCTAAGGAGTAGTATGTATGTATGTTTTTCTTTTCTTAAAATTAAAAAATAGGTGGATGCTGACTTACTTCTCATAGTATTAATCAAATACGGGGCTGCTCATCACGACCCGTTCCATTGCAAAGAGGCTAAGAAGGAAACAGAACATGGCCCTTGCAAAAGAACTTATGGGTTTTTCCTCATTTGTTTCTGCTTCCTACAAAGTGTTTCTGCACAACAAGCATGGCACCTTCTGGGTCAATACTATCTTGCTTCCTTCGGATAACACAAGAGTTGTGAGGTTGAGGAAGGGAGCAAAGTTTCCGATGGCAGCTATTAGTGAGGATTTGATAAAGACCACACTGACAGTGCATGCAGAGAAACCAGTACAATTCAAAGTCAGAGCGGTGGTGATAGTGAGGAATAAAATCAAATAGGATTTCAAAGAGACTATCTTGAAGCATTTGGATGCCATCAATGATAGGATAGGAACAAGAAACATTGTGCTGGAACTTATGAGCACCGAGATTGATCCAAGTAAGCCAGCCTTTCACAACTCACCATTCGAATCATTTTCTTTTTCTAGCTAGGTGTCAAAAATTGACCATTTTATAACAAAAAGGTCCTTTAATTTTCTTCTATCATTTTAATGACTCTTAGAAAGGATATTATTTTCTAACAAGGTAACTAACCAACCAGTAATTTTCCAACTTGGGCATAGTTAGTGTTAGTAGTGCTGCTGAGATTTACTTCATTCAGTAGAGATCCAATATTTTCAAGTCTATGGCGCATGAGATCCAACCTATGGGAATTCTGACCCTTGATGAAAAATTTCTTGCACCGATCTTTTGACTTTGTTCCTACATGCCGTAGAATCATCCTAAAATCCTTGCCGAAAGACGATACAGCCTGAAGAAAGGCTGCCTTCTCCTCATCTGTCCACTCACAAGTTCCATCATCAATATCCCAACAAGTAATGTCAGGTGGTTACAGGTTGTTGGCATGACAACGTTTTGTAGCCTCAGGTGAAAGAGAATCACATCTCAATCAATGCATCAACTGCAACCCTCTCACTTTCATCGGATTTCCTCCAAAGGTGGAGTCTTCCTGAACGCGTTCTTTGGTTAACTGCAGCACCGCACACCATCGCTGGAGTTTTAATCAATTTCTTCTGTGAATCAACATTTGCTTTACGATTTCCTTTTTTAACCCAATCCCTTCACGGTAGTTGTGGATGTTTTTGACTTCTGACTTTTACAACCCATCTTCTTCTTCTTTTTCTTCTTATCTTTCTCTAAACAATTGGTCTTATGATCTTTGTAGTAGAGTTCAACACAGTCAGCAGTTGTCTTGTGGTCAAGGAAGGAAGCAATTTTTTTAAAATCTTTTTCAAAGGCTGCCAATTTCTCGGAGAAAATATTTCTCTCCTCTAATGTCCAACGGTTGATCATAGCTCCTTCTCTCTCAACTGCCAATGGATCTTCAACCAGCTCATTACTAGAATTGAACATTGAAAACATTTTATCCTTTTGATCCAAAATTAATGCTGGCATCTCCAAGATTTTTCTGTTAACTTCATCTTGGGGTTTTGAAAGTAGTTGGCTTGTATAATTTATCATCTAAGATGTTGGAACTAAGCTTATCTGATTTCCTTTTGCAAAAACGGAAGGAAATAAAGACACAACCAAGGGAAGTATAGTTATTATCATAACAATAATGCTAAATTACGAACAAAACACCCATTTAAATGTAAACATCACGAGTCAATATACTAAAAACAAGTATCAATAGCAAAATGCTTCATTCGCGACCCGCTACCTTTAGAAACACTGTAATGGCATGACTGGTGAGAAAGTGCTTCTATAGAGACAATAGCGGCAATAATGAATCAAGCAACTCTTGTAGGATCCAATTGCTAGGTATGAGACTTGGGTCCTACATTGAAAGCATGGGATTCTGGTCTAGTGTTTACAATAAGGCCAATTACAAAACTAACTTGTAATGTGATTTTGAAGATGTTCTTCTCAATTGGTATCAAAGCTTTTAAATATGTGTCTTAGTTGCAAACAAGCGGCATGAGTGGGACATTGGTGGAATTGCAGAGTTTACCATAGACCAGTAAGGGAATTAGTGCACAGCCAACACCCACATGGGCAATAGGGATGCCCATCATGGTGAAATTTTAGAATCCAACTACAAGGTATGAAACTCAAGCTGATATTTGGAAATATGGAATTTTGGCATGATGTGTACAGGTCCTAGGGCTCTTTTACTCAAACTACAACAAATAGCTTTTGCAGTGTGGTTCTCCCAATTATCAATCATGGATAGCGGCATGTAGTAGCCGACTTAGAAAACACTATCGCGGGAAGCAAGATTGCTAGTATTTTAAATGTGTAAAGAACTAGGAAAGAAGTTTCAAGACTACTTGATTACAAAAAAGCAATCATGCTCAAAAATTCGGTTGTGATAGATTTCATTCACATCTTATTTTTGGGTTAGTCATTATGCCCAAAGTTGCACCAAGATGTAATGGTAGAACTCCTTAGGCAAATCAATGATCTTGAGATGCCCTTTGCTTGGCCATTCTTGTCAAAAACATCCACAACTACCGTGAAGGGATTGGGTTAAAAAAGAAAATCGTAAAGCAAATGTTGATTCACAGAAGAAATTGATTAAAACTCCAGCGATGGTGTGCGGTGCTGCAGTTAACCAAAGAACGCGTTCAGGAAGACTCCACCTTTGGAGGAAATCCGATGAAAGTGAGAGGGTAGCAGTAGATGCATTTATTGATATGTGTGATTCTCTTTCACCTGAGGCTACAAAATGTTGCCATGCCAACAACATGTGACACATGACATTACTCGTCGGGATATTGATGATGGAACTTGAGAATGGACAAATGAGGAGAAGGCAGCCTTTCTTCAGGCTGTATCGTCTTTCGGCGATGATTTTACGATGATAGCACAGCATATAGGAACAAAGTCCAAAGACCAGTGCAAGAAATTTTTCATCAAGGGTCACAAATCCCATAGGTTGGATCTCATCCACCACAGACTTGAAAATATTGGATCTCTACTAAATGAAGTAAATCTCAGCAGCAGTACTAACACTAACTATGCCCATGTATGGGAGGCAGATTCAGTCATTGACAATGATGAGTCAGGCACAGAAACAAATGATGACCAGCCTTCATCGGTCGTGAACTCGAGCTGTGATAAATCCAAACCTATGGAAGCCATGAATCTTTCAGCTTACTTTAAGGAATCAGTTATTGGCAATGATAAGTCAGGCACCAAAACAAATGATGAGCAGCCTTCATCTACCATGAACTCGAGCCATGATAAATCCAAACCTGTGGAAGCCAGGAATCGGTCACCTGACTTAAATGAATCAAATGAAATTAATAGAAAATTTGATCATCACAGAACATAGTTGCTGTGTTCGTCAACTTCAGAAAAAACACCTGCTAATCGTATTGTTCTCAAACTGTTTGGGAAGACAATAACCATTCCTTCATCCACTCAGAGGCGAGATTCAAGTGAGGATGCAAAGCATTTTATTGGGGAAAACAAAAAAAAGAAAGAAAGAAGAGGAGTAGATGCAAAGCACCCCCCATGAAGGGTATTTACCCTCTGTTTACCCTTGTGGAAAATGTTATCTTTGTCGCACCCTATTATTGTATAGCTTTTATTAGTTAAAAACTTATTTGAAACCATATATTATGAGTGAAACTCATTAAATAAGAAGAGACTTGTTAAGTGTTATAATTTCTAATGAATTTCAATCAATAATAAAGACCATGTTACTATTATTTCTGTTTCTGTATATAATACAATAATGATGGACAATTTGATGGGTTCTTAAAGTCTGATGATGCAGCAACTTTCTATTTGTTGTATTGGATAGTTATACAGAAATAATCATTCAATTTCTATTTTTTCCCGGTTATCATTAAATTTCTCTATCTCTCTCTTTGATGTCTTCTACTATGTCTTAGTTATAAATAGATTTAATCAATATGTCTGCAATCAAGAAATGTAATTTCAGAATTTGGTCTTTGAACTAAAGAATCATCTCCATTGTTTGTTTGTTAATTGCACATGTTATTGAAAGAAGCGAGTTGGCTTGAGGCATTCAGATTCCACAACACAACTCGATATGTGGTTTCACCAGAATTTTAGCTTTGATCTTATGAAATTGCAAATGGATCTTGATTTCTCAATGGTTTCAAGGGATGATTATGATATGGTTGTGCAAGAACCATGCCGTAAAGTATATATTTCTTAGTTAAAAAAAGTGACACTCTTCTATGCATTTTCACTTTGATTTGTTCTTCATAGGTCACAATTCCTTCGGCTCAGTTCTCTCACACACACCTTAAATTTCAATGGTTTTGGTTTTGTTCTTACGTCACTCCCCGAAACCTACTTCCAAGTTTCAGAGATACACAGCATTCACACAGCAAGACCATAAACAGGTTCACTAGAATCCAACTTTTGCTCTGATACCACCAATTGTGGCGTCCCCAAAATAATTACTGGTTTAATAGTAATGATTTAAATAACAGAAACCATGGTAAATTTTTTTCTTCTTCTTTTTCTTTTTCATTTCTTTCTCTTTTCACAATAATTAGGTTCATAAGGAAAATCCTCACTATAGAGTCCTGAATGGCCAGTTCACAACTCTATTCGGAGTCATTTCTTTCTTACCACTCGTAATCTCTAAACTATCTTGCTGTTTCAAAAGGAAGAGTATACCAGCCATTACTTTAGGTCATCACGTGAAAATAATAAAATAAAATACGGTCGGTAAACTCTTTTGCAAATAAATTTTGCTAATGCTTTCTTTTCAAATAACAAGATTAAACATCAATACATTCATCATTTAAAGCTGTCCAAAATATGGGAGTTTTACAAAATACATAGTGTCATCCAAAGCAAAAGTATCCACTGTAGTAGCTTCAGCCACATGTGTACAATCATCAAATTCCTATACAATAGGTCTACCTGTACAAAAACAAAAGAGTAAACCTAACAGTCAATCCTAGATACACCCACCCTCAAAAAGTATATAAAACTAGTCCATAGAACTGTCTACTATGATGAAGAGCCTCCACTGATCGCCATCTCTCCAAGGCCACTATCCTCCGTAGAGTCTGCCTCGGATGCCGACATGACGTCCTCGGGAGAATCCACCTCAGGGAGTGGGTCCTCATCACCCTCTAGAAAGTCAAGAGCATCCACAGCAGGCTCAGGAGGTAGCTCCTCGAGATCATCCTCAGGGTCTTCCTCGGATGACGTTACCTCAATCACTTGGACTGGCTACACTAGACGGTATGGTGTAGGCGTGGGTAGTATCCACTCCACAGTACGCTGAAGTGTGCGCGCAGGTTCATCTGGATGCACCAATGACGTAGCCGTAAATCGAATCGTGCCCCAAAATCGACACCTCGTGTTGCCTTCGAGGGTCTCCCAAGCTCCCTCTAGGCACTCCATCTCCACTCGATCATGGATTAGCTGCGCCGCCATCACGATCTACAAGAAAGAAAAGAAAGGGGTAGACTCTTTCACGAGAATCTAACTACGCCGCAACACAATGCGTCTCATAACCACTACATGCAAGTAAAAGGGGTATCTTTAGGCTTTTCATCTCTGGTAATCGATTACCAGAGGCTAAACTCGAATTACACAGCTTCAAGACCTGAGAACCTGAAAAAGGCACTGTGTAATCGATTACACATACCTGGTAATCGATTACCAGTGACCCATTCCTCTGTGTAATCGATTACACAGACTGGTAATTGATTACCAGAGGCCTCCACAATCTTCCAGTCCCATTTCTAAGCTTGGTAATCGATTAAACTCCCTTGGTAATCGATTACCAGAAGCCTTCCTAGCTTCCTGACCTCGTTTTCAAGCCTGGTAATCGATTACACCCCTTGGTAATCGATTACCAGAGACCATCTTAGCCTCCTGTCTTCATTTTTAAGCCTTGTAATCGATTACCCACCCTTGGTAATCGATTACCAGAGGCCATATCCCATATATCAATCAAAGTTCACAGCTGGCCAGCCACCACACAAGCCTTCTTGCTTTGTGGTCTTTGTTCCTTTTATCTGTTGACTGCCAAGAGCTCGCCTGTTTAGGTACATCACAGGTTCTCACTGACTGACTATGCCCGGGTTGGGTCGGGATAGGTCAAGCTTGGTTTTGGGCAATAGCACCCCACCTGACGTCCCCAAGGTCTCCTGACCCCCGCGACATATCTCCAGGTATCACTCTGTGGTCAACAATAAAAGAAGGAAGTCTCACCCTTCCACACTTCCTCATTTCAAGCTTGTAGGATTATGGGTACCCATCACATGTGGTACTAGGTGGCGGTCGGGCGATGGTGCAAAACGATTCTCCACATCCACAAATCACGTATAACCCACCATCCCCTGTTGCCCACCTCCAACTGAGCTCACGTACTCCCACGTAGCCCTTATCCTCGTTCCTCTCAACGCCGAGTCCCCATCAATCCTCCCAAGCTTCCACAACATCCAAGTAATTCCACATCCAATCATCATGGACTAACAAAATCAAGCAAAACAGGGCAAAGGCAGAAAACTCTGCCCAAAACACAACTCAAAATCATAGCTTTTCACATACAAATACCCCAGTAACATTTCCTTCGTTCCAATTCGTTAACCGTTGGATCGACTCGAAAATTTTGCTGGAAGTCTCTACTACATAATTCTACATTTTGACCGTTGGGATCTGCTAGCCAATGTCCAGAACCCCATATGTACTACCCTTTTCACAACCAACCATGCACAAGCATTTTTCTGCACTTATACAAAATTCTGCTGCACATTTCAACAGCAAAATTCTGCATAAAGTGCATATTTCGAAAACCACTCTTTCCCTCATACAATTTTGCCCAAATTGAATCCTACAAGTCCCAAATCATGTACCAATCATGTCTAAACCAAGGACAAGCTTCAGACCACAACAACACAAAATCTAAGTATCCAAAACCCCTCAATTAATGGATTTCCAAGGTTTGAGAAGTGAAATTGAGAATGAGGTAAATTTGGAGCAAACTCTCACCTCACACAAGTCTATAACATCAATTTAAACTTGCTCAAACTGGATTTACACCTAAAATTCCACCGAATCAAAATTTGACTCCTCAACACCCAAATTTACCCTAGAAATGGCTCTTTGTTCACTTTGGTCATTTGTTTTTCTCTCTAGCACAGCCCAAACTTTCTCATAAGTCCTAAATGGCATTTCAAGCTAGGATTAACTCACTCTAACCTCCAAATACCACTAAATCCAGATTTGGCCTTCCAACTCTCAAAGTCTCACTCTTTTTCCACTCACAACACCATACTCTCACCTTCTAACCCTAGGTTAACTCTACCCTTCATCTCTAACAGCTTTCCATAAGCAATTTCAGCACATAAACATCACAAGCATCATCATAAAAACCCTAAAACAGAATGGGTAAGCTTAACTCATCCAAACATGGCAAGTTCAACATGCTTTCAACAAATTTCTTCACAAATAACCATCATGAAGCAGAAACCTAGCAAGACTACCCATCATATCTCCCAAAACCCAATACCCACGAAAATCAAGTGAGAAAGAAGTCCACCCAAACCTGAAATTTCGAGGTCTCACACGTAGAGATGCGCTTCACGACTCTGAAAATGCCCTCCTTTCACGATTTGGAGCAGAAATGATGACCAAAGGTTGGAGCTTTGTTGGAGCTTCAATGGAGAATGAAGAAGAAAGAAAAAGCAACGTGAGGGAGAGGGAGAGAGAGCTTCTGAAATGTGGGCTGAGTGAGGAGAGAGAGAGAGAGTTGCTTTTTAGTTTAAAAAGGTTTTTTCCTCTTTTCTTATTATTTTATTTTAAGCTATGCCACATATCTCCATTTGAGTGGAGCAAAAAGGGCCCACCTTTCTCTTGATGTGACTCATGCTGAGCCACCTGAAGAGAAAAATCTGACCTTTTGAAATGCCAAAATCCTGCCTCGGTTTGCGTGCCGTTTCTCTGGTTCCAGTCCCTCGCGTTTCTCTACGCCCATCGGGGCCAGTTTTCGAAAGTAGGCAATATATATATCAAAACGCTCAGAATGAAACCCCGAGCGTGGTTCAGAGGTTGGTTTTGTTAAATTTTAAGTTACACGTAAAACGATGATTTTTAGACTAATTAATTGAGAGTTAACCTATAACCTTCCAGTTATGGATTTCTCTTCCTTAATCAGCCTAACCCACGAATCTTGCCCCCAATATTCCTACTTCTACCAGGAACATATATGCATATACACTGAATAATACTTATATATATATATAATCATATAAAATGCACCGTTTACCAAAAATTCCGGGTAGAAATTTCCAGGATGTCACACAAAACTTGTGGGCTCTCTTGAAGAATATGAGCAAAGACTGTATAGGCATAAAAAAGATACACTTGAAAATGCCTTCCAGTCAAAGTTTAAATTTCAGCCCCAAAACAAAGAAAATGGAGGAAAGAAAAATTATGGAGAAACTTCCAGAAGAAGAGAAGGTTCTAGGAATTTCCTTAAGAACAAAATAGATAAAAATCCTCCATGCAATATATGCAAAAGGCAAGGCCACGCAGAGAAAAATTGTTGGTTCCGTAATATGCCACAATGCAACCATTGCAAGAAGTTCGGGCACGTAGAGAAAAATTGTCGCAACAAAAATAGTCATCAAGCTAATATCATAGAGGAGCAAGATAAAGAACAATGTATGTTCTATGCCACTCAAGACTCAATAAAAGAAAAGGAAGGAAGCTAGTACTTGGATAGTGGATGTAGCAATCACATGGCCAAGGATGAGACTATTTTCAAAAGCATTGATGAGTCTGTCAAAGTCAAAGTTCGACTAGGAAATGGAAGTGTAGTTGAATCAAAAGGCAAAGGCACTGCCATGGTGGAGACAGATAAAGGTACACGACTCATCCATGATGTCTTACTAGTTCCCAGCCTAAAAGAAAATCTTCTAAGCATTGGCCAAATGATGGAGAGAGGCTACACACTTCACTTTGAAGGAGGTGTATGCAAAATCTTAGACAACAAAAATAAAAGGTCTGAGATAGCCCAAGTAAAGATGAATAAGAGCAATAGAAGCTTCCCTCCAAATTTAAAATATGCAGCAAACATTGCCATGAAGGTACAAGTTGATGATTCATGGCTATGGCATTGAAGATTTGGCCACTTAAACACACATGCCTTGAAGTTGTTACATGAGAAGAACATAATGAGAGATCTTCCAAGCATAAAGGAGAACAATGAAGTGTGTGAAGGATGTCTCCTTGGTAAGCAACACCGATTTCCTTTCTCAACAAGCGGAGCATGGAGAGCGAAAGATCTATTGGAGCTGATACATACGGACGTCTGTGGACCAATGAGGACGCCATCACATGAAAACAATAGGTACTTCATACTCTTCATTGATGAATTCTCTAGAATGACATGGGTATATTTTCTAAAAGAAAAATCAGAAGTCTTTGGAGTATTCAAAAAGTTCAAGGCCCTTGCTGAAAATCAAAGTGGAAAACGGATAAAAGTACTAAGAAGTGATCGCGACAAAGAGTACACCTCTCGCGAGTTTGAAAGATTTTTTGAGGATGAAGGCATTGAGCGACAACTTACTACCGCATATTCTTCTCAACAAAATGAAGTGTCTGAGAGAAAGAATCGCACAGTTACAGAAATGGCTAGATTGATGCTCAAGGAGAAGGGACTACCTAACACATTCTAGGCTGAAGTAGTCTACACTGCTGTTTACATACTCAACAGATGTCTAACTAAGTCTGTAAAAGACAAGACTCCAATTGAAGCTTGGAACGGGAAGAAGCCATCAACAAAGCACCTAAGGGTCTTTGGATCTATATGTTACATTCATATTCCAAATGTGAAGAGGCACAAGCTTGAAGACAAGACTATACGAGGTATCTTCCTTGGGTATAGCAATATCTTTAAAGTCTACCGTGTCAACAACTTGGAAACTAAGAAACTCGTCATCAGTCGAGATGTTGAAGTTGATGAGTATGCTTCTTGGAATTGGGATGAAGAAAAAGTGGAGAAGAACATTCTTATACCCGCTCAACAACCTCAAGAAGAAGCTGAGGAAGAAGACCTAGGTGAACCACCTTCACCTCCACCACAACAACAAGATCAAGAACTATCATCACCAGAGTCTACTCCAAGACGAGTAAGATCTTTGGTGGACATATATGAAACCTTTAACTTGGCCATACTTGAACCTGGAAGCTTTGAAGAAGCGTTAAAGCAGGAAGTATGGGTCAAGGCAATGGAAGAAGAGATACAGATGATTGAGAAAAACAACACATGGGAGTTAGTAAATCGTCCCCATGGAAAAGATATCATTGGGGTTAAGTGGGTCTATAAGACAAAGCTCAACCCTGATGGCACCATACAGAAACACAAGGCGAGGCTAGTAGCTAAGGGTTACTCACAGCAACCTGGAATTGACTACAATGAGACATTTGCACCAGTAGCTCATCTTGATACCATAAGAGCTCTAATAGCTCTTGCGTCACAAAAAGGATGAAGTATCCATCAACTAGATGTCAAATTCGCCTTCCTTAATGGCGTACTTGAAGAAGAGACCTATGTGGAGCAGCCACAAGGATTCGTGTCTGAAGGCAAAGAAAGCAAAATGTTAAGACTATGAAAAGCACTCTACGGTTTGAAGCAAGCAAATTGTAATCTTGATGTTGATTGGCAAAACAATGTTTCATTTGCTACATGCTCCACTGATAAAATGATACATGTTTGTAAAATTGGAGAGAATAGACCAATCAAAACTTTCTCAGGGCATCAGGTATCTCTTCCTAGTCAACCAGTTCACTGATGGTTTTTTTTATTAATATACTAACTTTTAATTGGAAAGGAGACAACGACTTTCCATCACAAAATAGAATAATATGCTCACTTATAATTCAGTTATGAGGATATTCAGTTACAGTTTTAATCATTGCTCAAACCTTCTAAAATACTTTTGTTTCAAGATGAAGTTAATGCCATTAAATGGCACCCATCAGGTTCTTTAGAAATGTTGCCATGTGTGCTTTTTCTTTCATGTGTGCTTTTTCTTTCTATTTCCATTTATTCTCTTTCTCTTTCTAAGAAAGTAATGATCCTTTAGGGGATATATACAATCCGATGGAGTCCTACAGGCCCTGGTACAAACAGTCCCAATCAGCAGTTAGTACTAGCAAGGTAAATAGGCTTCAACTATAATAGAATTGGCAATAGTAATAAGAAACTAGGTTTAACAATTGAAAAATAATGAGTATATTTGTTTAAACTTATTTGTTGAAAAAAGTGTTTATTTTAATAAAATAATTTTTTGTTTATTTTAAAAAGTAAACCCTATATAATTTATAAAAAGGTGTTTTTATGAAAAATAGTTATTTTAAAGTTTTTTTTTAAATTTAAATAAATTCACCCTATAAAAGCACTAAGGTACGTAAATAATTAAAATATACTCAAACTAGAATATAAAATGTAAAATTACCATTTTTTATCCTTAACACTTATTTTAAGATACATAAATAACAGAAATATTAATACACTTTTTTTTATCATATTGTCATCATTGGTTAAAAATTATTGAATTTATTAAACTTTGTGGATTTCACATTTTTTTCTAAAGAGAAAAAAGATTATGTCATTTAATTAAGAGTTGTGGGATAGACCACAAAGGGAATACATTCAATAAACAAAGAATAGTGATGAGGGAAAATGTGTTAGAATTAGATTCCACCTAAATTAATTAATCCGTGTAATATTAACGCTTCTCTTCATGTTATTAGTGCGTGAAGAATCTGTAGTTCATGTTATTAATATTATAGCTTCTCTTCAAAAGTTGTAGCCTTCTTTTTTCCTTCTAGTCTTGCTTTTAAATAAATCGAAAACACTAATACATTGCCGAACAAAACCTTCACTTTCCTGTGCTAATTCTTGTGGTATCAAAATATTACCTGGCATTTTCAAACTAAAACTACTTATCAAAATCTCCCCTGTCGTGCCCAGCTGTTAATTAATTCCTTCAACTTTTGGAATTTCTAGTTCATGAACCGAAAATCCTATGACCACAGTTTATAAAAAAGAAGAAAAAAACACGTCTAATTATAATTATTATATTCATTTATAATTTATTTATTTATTAAATATGATCATAATTATGTAAATATTTAAATTATGAGCTTCTAGGTTTCTGTTAATATAACAGAGTAGGCATCAAGTATTTAATCCAAGTTTTATGGGCTGGTGGGTCAATGCACAAAGCTTGGATGAAGATTCCCGACCGAGACATGTTTTCTTCCCTGGCAACAAGAGTGCTATTGATCCAAATATTCTCCTCCGTTATGATGTGTTGGGGTAAATTTTACCCCTCCCCCACATGTCTTGACCCTGTTTGATATTATTATGAAAATACATTTTTTTTTACTTGAATATATGTCCTGTTGTGCTATAGCCAGTGATCAAATACATTCATTTTCTTTTTTGATATAGGTTTGTGCAAGTTAAATTTTTTTAAAAGAAAATGTGGACTTTCATATCCTTTTATACATCTTTTCTTATACTTGAGAACAAGTTGTTGTGTTGTTCTTTATTAAGTTGCTTCTACAAATTTTGTAGCTAATTCATTGGTCTTAAACTGATTTATTTTATTTTTTTCAAGTTGTATGATTCATGACTATTGCATCTTTTTTGCAAGTTTTAATTCTTCCTTTGTTTTTTAATTTGATAATTATTTTATCTTTTTGTTCTAAAGAAGTAGTGGTAACAGGTCGTCTTTAAATTTTTTTTTTGGCAAGACGAGGTATGTTCCTAAATTTGTCTTTCAATTCGAAGATAAGGTCTAATGATGCTTCTAATGGCGTATAACATTTTGAAGGAAACTTAAATTTGTCTTTCAATTTTCTGCGAAAGAGCAAGGGATTTCCTGGCTACACCCTTCAAAGTTCAAACCTGTTATATTTTTCATGTTGTTTATTTTTTTGTTATGGATTGTTACAAAATCCAATCTGCTCATCATCATTTTTTTTCTTCTAAACTTGAGCCATTATATTTTCTATTATGTTATATATATATATTATAATTTTTTAACTAATAATTACATGTTTGATTATGCATCCTATAGAAGATAGAATTTGCATTTGTATATTATTTTCTACATTTTTTCTGACATTTAATTATAAGTTTTGGTTGGAAGATTGGAGCACCAAGTCGAGACTATCAGGCATAATCTTAATCATCTTTGTTGACGTATAATAACAGGTATTTATGTATTCTTTCACTATGTTTCAATCTTTTAATTCTTCATGTTATAATGAATCTTTTATTGTTTATTTATAATAATGGATATATCCAAATAGTTACTTGATTTGTATCTGTTTATGTTTTTAAATGTGTTGAGCGGGAGTGCTTGCTTGGAGTCGTTCACAATTGTTGAGTTGGTGATTGTAAATGTTATCGATTGATATTGTTTTTGGGGTATATTTTAAACTATGTTGTTCATGAGTTTGTTATTTTTACTTTGATATATATGTTTGAAGTCATATATTCAATTGTGAATTGGTATTGTCTGTTGCCTGGGTAGAGTTTGAATTCAAAGATGGAGGAGAAAACCATAACCAAGGTGTAAGTTTTTATTGATTTCATATTCCTACTTTCGGGTGACTATTTCTTACTTGAGTTGTGATCTGTTTACAGAGGCAAACACACATGTCCGATCTTTGTCTAACCTTCTCATATTATCTATCACTACTTTGCACTTAGTTTATTGATTTAAATTAGATTCTTACTTGACTTCTGCTTGCAGAGGCTTGGGGTTGAGATCATGATCTCACTACTAAAAAAAAGGTCTTTTACATCGGTTCTTATGACTTATCTACATCGGTTTTGACACGTGGTTGTAGACCCATGTCGTTGAATAAACAACATCGGTTTAAGGACCCGATGTAGAATGTGAATTTTCTACATCGGTTGTAAAGGTGAACCCGATGTAGAATGTCAGTTTTCTACATCAGTTTTGAGGTGAAACTGATGTAAAATGGATATTGTTTCTACATCGGTTATCAGTCAACCGATGTAGAATGAGGAGAAATAGGAGGGTTTCTACATCGGTTATCATTGAACCGATGTAGAATTGGAATGAGTTTTACATCGGTTATAAGCCAACCGATGTAGAATGAGGTTTTTTTACTTGAATAAAAACAATCCACATAGTAAGTATTATAGTCCGTTTCTTACCAGTTACCACCAATCTTTTTCTTAATTTTTCAAGGACCTCCACAAGTACAACAAACTATATTTAAAAAGATACTAAAAAATACATGTTCATCTAAGAAGTCTCGTAACAAAGGCATGAAAAAATGGATGGGTGCAGTCAACTTTTTGAAGCTTTGATATGCTAATTCATGTTAAAACAGACTTAGTTAAAGGAATAAAAAGTATGGTGGGTTCAAACCAATAGCAGTTAAGTGGCAATTGAAAGTGAAGCTACTATAAAGAAATGATATGCTAATTATTTTTCATTATTTCATATTAGACTATTAGTACGTGTTGTATCAAATAATCTTAAAGAAATGATAATTTTGTAGTTTTTTAAAATTTAAAATCAAACTATAAAAATAAATCAAACCAATAGGGAACAAACAATCATATAGGCCATCAAACCAACTTACACAAAGCAATAAAAACTATAGCTTTTTTTATAATTTTTTTATAAGCAATGAAAACTAAACTTAAAAAGTGTTCTTAGATGTACCTGAAGCAAACCAATCTCTCTCTCCAAAACCTGAATCTTAACCATTTGCTTCTGCTTCCCATGAAAATCAACAAGGCCAGACAATGGTGATTTGGGCCTCATCACTTGCCCGATTGAACCGCTCAAAGAGGTTGTTGTTGAGTAGTAGCCACCGTCATCTATTTCTAGTTTCTACCACAATGAACAAATGAAACAGAGTTTAGAGAGCAAGAGCATTGAAAAAAAAATGGTTCCACATAATAATTTTTTTTATATTATTTGAACTGAATAGGAACCTGCTAATGATTCAACTCTACTGTAACATAACATGATATGCAAACAATAAAAAATGCAAATAAATGATGGTATATCATTGCAAAAAGATTGAAATGAACTTAATAGAATGCTAGATTTCACACTACACGCGTGCTCACACACGGACAGAAAACAATTTAGGTAGTTCTCAGGTTATGACTTTTATGAAGCAATAGAATGCTAGATTTCAAGATATAAAGCAGAAAACAATTTATCACTATGAATAAAAATTATAAGACAGGTGAAAATAATAATTGATTGTGTGATAATTTAATAAAAATTATGAGACCGGTGAAAATAATAATTTTTAGAATAAAATTAATCATAATTATATAGGTAATTAACTGGATATATATACTAGGTAGACATCGGATATGCACATATCCAAACGTACATATATCACTGGGGGCTAAGTTGCTAAAGAAAACCCGTGATAGAGACAAATTCATTGCATAGAAACCAGCAAGCTCATCGCCCACCCAAAATTTAGGTTAATTTTTTTATTGCATGATTCTAAAACTAAAATCTATATAGTTAAAAAAATGGATTTGTGTATGAAATTATACAATAAGCAATTATAAGTTATGTTGACAATGTCACGACATAAAAGCAGCAGGCCCATGGAATGCAAATGTGGCATTGAAATGATCCAAGACAAAACCTAAGCCTAGAACTGCAAGTTTGAATTCTATTGGAATATTGGATGGGAATTTTAAATCAAATCCAAAGAATTAAATGATAATAGTATTTTTTAAAATTATGAGAATTTTATAAGAAAATAGTTATTATACAAAATAAAAGAATCTTAAATAATACTTAAACTATATTAATACTAATATTCAAAAGAAAATAGTTTTGAATCCTCGTGCAACTCATGCTAAACATAATAATACTAAATTAAATTGGGCCTATGCCCTCCTCATTGACATAGAAAAAATTTATTCTCGAATAAACAAGTAACTTGGAAATTTTAAACTATTATGTTTCAATTTCATTTAAAAATCTATACTTTTATTAAGATTTGGTTTCATTAGTGAAATAATAATTAAAGATACGAGTAGTTAGCATAAAAGGCTAGATCTAAACTTTGATGTCATTATTATATCAAGAATAAAAAAGTAATCTTGATTCATTCATAGCATAACCTTATTTACATTTTGAACTAATTATACTATGTCTGATTACTAAAAAAAATCCTTAAAAAGATTACTATAAAAAAGTTGACTTCCAAAATCACTATCATAAACTCTATCTTTAAAACAATTTACTGATATGAAAATTCTAATACTGGTAAAATAAGTTGACTACCAAATTCATTTAACGTAAATGAAATTCTCAATACTGGTAATGCTTCATGAAGCCACTATTTAGAAAACTTATATAAGCCACTATTTAGAAATTATAAACGTTAACAAATGAATAATTAATAAGCCACTATTTAGAAAACTTATATAAAGTTCTTAAATCAGAATTAAAGTTTCACTAGTCATTCGTGTACTTACATTAATCAAAATATAAATTAGTTGAGATTCTAATTTTAATTGAAGAAAAACAAAAACAAAAAAAATCATTATATATTGTATATGCATACAAAAGAAATTGAGAGTGAATAAAAAAAAACATCCACGTACCTTTCCTTTCTTCAAATTTTCAGAAACACATTGAAACAGATTAGCATAAGGGAAGTTGTGGCTATGGATTTTAGCCCCAAGGTGCAGTGAATGAATATGGAATTGGTGAAAATATGGTGAGACAAAATCCACAAATCCACAATCAGATTGTGTTAATGGACATTCCTTAATAATCTGAATGAACAATGTAACACAAAATGAGGAAATTATGTAAAAGCAACTCACCAAATTTTGATTTGGCCCTGACCCTGAACTAAACTCCCCAAAATATTGACTGAACATGGCAAACCCTGTTCCAATGTCATTTGATTCACTTTCCGGACTTGGTTGTGGGTTAATATGACCTTGCGATGCAGAATGTGGACTGAATTCAAACTCCACGTGCCATCTGCCAGCTTTGTCTAAATCTCATTGGATGAATCCAACACAATACCAACATCAAGAGCACCATTATCATGCTTTGGTGTTTTAGCCTTTAAAATAGAATGCATATCATCAGGCAAACAAATTCATTACAAAAGTAATTTCACAAACAAGTACGTGCTTATGTGATGAAATCAATCTCTCGCCCAAGTGAATAACCCCTTAATGTACTTCAATTTCAAATCATAGATCCTCCTCACAGACATTGTCAAAAATGACTTCAAGACACAAAGTTACTACATCAGCACAAAATTTAAACATACATAACAATTTATTGATACCCACTGGCATTATTTTCCTACCCATTTTTGTTGTCATTTCAATATAATTAAATCAACTAGCTCTTGCTTCTCACGTGGAAGCTATTAAAAAATCACATAATTCATATAGTACACACCCTTCGTAAACCTCATTTCCATTGAACAAGCTACAGAAAAAGATCCACCGACAATTCCAAAACTCAGGAAAGTAAAATCAAGCATGATTATCATTTCCAGCATTCTCGTTCTATTACCTTAACATCCTGGCTCTTGGTTCCAGTTTCCCACTCCGTAGACTTGAATTCCCATCCATCTTCATCCTCATCTGAATTCAATTTGCTTTCGTTCGAGTACGTCAGATTGGGAGCAGCAACATTGGATACCGAAACCAATTCGTTGTTATGAGAATCCACCTGAGGGCGCTGCTGATTATACAAACTGGAAATCAAATCATTGATTCCAACAGACCGTTCGAACTGATCCCCTTTTCACTGCACTACCATTGCGTTGGAGAAAACATTGACAAAGCGGTTTCTCCTCTTCTTTTCCCTCTTCCTCGCCGAAGATCGAAAGCGGAATAGCTCCCTTGGGATTTTTCACTGCCCCAGCCTGAACGGCAACGCCTTTGTCGTTGTTCACGTGTTTGTTCATGGGATCGTGGGAACCCCGAACGAGTCGAAGGGTTTTTCGTTGATCTAGTTGGAATGGTTCATGAAGTCGCCCCAATTGTCGTCGTCGAGGGGATTGGTGTAGTTTGAGGTTGAAACCCGCTTCAATTGCGTTGAGGAAAAAAGTAGGCCGAGATTTCGCGAAGAGGAAAAAAGTAGGTCGAGATTTGAAATTGTCCTGCGGTGTGAGAGATTCAATTGGAAAGAGGTATGACTTCAGAATCATAGAGGATTACCTGAGGCTCGGATACTCTGAGAAGTGAAGCGAGGTCAGATAAACTCACAGAGAAGAGAAGATCTCAACTTCGAGGTTGTCACCAGCTTGCTTAGGGTTTACGCGTATAATTTTTTATTTTATTTTTTTTCTAAACTAACAAGGACGGTTTTCTAATGACACCCGTCTTAAAATAAAGTTTTCAAATTACGAAAATGCCATTGTGCCCTTTCTACAAAGACGGGTGTGATAGACCGTTGTAGTTATATTGACATTTATTACAAAAATGCCACCGAAGTACATTCTAAGACGGTTCTAGAGAACCGCCTTAGAAAGTGCGTCGAAAAAAAACGATTTTTTAGTAGTGTCTCTAGATTTGTCTTTGAGGATGACGATTTTATAAGGTCGTGGGAAGGACTGGATGACAACTTGGAGAGGTACATAATTACCATTTTCCTTCTTCTAAAATGGTTTATGTTTGGTTAATCATTATTTAGGAAAAAGTAGTTGATATAATTGTGAATATGATTTTCCATCAGCCAAAGGGAAAACATTGATTAATTATGGCATTAAACTTTAATCAGAGATGTTCCTGTAATTTAGCATGCTTGGCTCAACTTATTTTGGAGAAATAACTACATATTTTTTTTTGCTTCCTTGATATTTTTGAAAAATAAGTGATTTTAAGACAGTTTTTAGCTAATGGCTGTCTTAGAATGTTCACTTTCTAAATGATTCTATTACACGGCCGTAACATTCTAAGACGGTTGTTAGTTAATAATCGTCTTAGAATATCCACTTTCTAAGACGGTCGTTAGCTAATGACCATTTTAGAAAGTTAGACTTTTATATGACGGTTGCCTTATAACCGTCATAAAAAGTTAAACTTTTCTATGATGTTGGATATAAAGACGGTTTGTGAATCATCGTTGAAGGGGTCTTTTAACCGTCGTAAAAGACCTTTTTTGCAGTAGTGTTTGTACATCTTATAAACACGGTTGTAATCAAGAAACTGTTCGTCTCTTGGCTTGTAAGAATCCTGAACACAAGGGTGAGGGATTCCAATGTGTGTTCAAAGGTTGTAAAGAGTTTACAAAGATAGTGAAAAATCTCAAGTGAGTTGCTTGAGGACTGGACTTTGGCACAGGAAGTGGCTGAACTAGGATAAAATGAGTTTGTAATTCTCTCTTTCCTTATCTCAGTTATTTTTATTGCACTTATTTTGTCTTGCATAATTAAAGAACATTATCGAATTAATTTCTTCTTCATCTGCTATATTCTGAACCTATCACAAATATTTTAAAAAGGGAATTAAAACTTGTTAATCGAAAAAATTCTTTCAAACTTAATTCACCCCCTCTTAAGTTATTGAAGTCACTTGTTCAACACACACAACACTCCCAATAACAGAATCAACCTCAAAATCATATTTTGAAAGGTTACACAAAATTTTCACACAGAAAAATTACAAACTGATTCACCATTGAAACAAAATCAGCAAAAACTAGCCTCACAAAGCTGATGTGCATGTCGAGACTTCTGTGAACAGTGGAGCAATCCATGCTAAGAAAGATCCCATACGTGATGGATGCGCAAGTAGGGTTCTTCACATTGAAATCCAAACACATCTAGAAAAAAAAAAATAAGCCATACAAATTCAAAAATCAAAATCACAAGCACAGGTATTGAAGATCTGAAACTAGATTCAATAATTCAGAAACCAAAAACAAATATTTCAAATTACATAAAACAAAATAACAAAACAAACTATTATGCAATCAAATCGAAATTTGAAATTCAAAATTCAAAATGAAAATTGATTGGGTGCGCCTTCGTTGAAGCAAACCTTGCAATACTCCTCCTCTATATACTCTTCATCCGCATGGGAAGAAGGTGGGGTAGTGTCGAAGTTGATCAAGCCCCAATGCTCCAAGAAGAGAAAAACCTTGTGAAGAAATGTGACGTCACCCACGTGCGACTTTCGCACCTCGGTGAGTGTGTGTCTGCTAAAGGGCTCTTCTTTGTACTTGTTGCAAGAGGTTGACCTTGAGTACAAAGAGTCAGAGGGAGAGTGACGATACAAAGAGGCATGAGAGAAGAGAGGGAACCATTGAAAATAATCGAAAATCTTCTAATACGGTTTCATAAAACCGTCTTAGAACAACATCCTTCTCAGACGGTTTTGCAAAAACCGTCTTCGAATGACATCCTTCTAGGATGGTTTTGTGGAAACCTTCCTAGAATGACAACCATTCTAAGATTGTTTTCGCAAAACCGTCATAGAATAGTTATATTTATTTACAAAAATATCACCGTATTTCTTTCTAAGACGATTTTTCATCAACCGACGTTAAATCAACGTTGTAAAAAACATTTTTCTAGTAGTGTTTAATGTGAATTACTATACATAAATTTAAATAATAGAGTTCTACCCATAGCTCTTAAAAACTATAGTGGGTCTTGTAAAAAAACATTAAAGCGGTGATTGACCTTATTAAGGTATTGGGTCACTTGCTCAATGTTTGAATCAGTGAGTCACTTGTTGAATCACATGACCTGATCTTTGATAATAAAAAACTTAAAATTTTCATATCAAGTCTTAAAAAAAAACCACCACAAATTGCTACTACTATAATTTCACAAATTAATATTAGCACTTTATTATTAGTTAATATCTTTATATATAACTCTTCCTCCCATTTTAACACTAAAATAGTAATTTTAACTCTTCCACTCTATTTTAGCCTAAAATTGTAATTGTAGAAGTATTTTATATTATAATTATTATAATTAAAGTTATAATTTTATATTTAAAACATTGTTAGAATTTTACAGAAATCAAATTTTATTTTATATTAATAATAAATTAAATAAGCATACATGATATTTAAAATTTTATATTTTTGTATTTTACAGTTCTGATTTATAATTAAATAGATAATAATTTTATATTTGTTAAGTTAAAAAAAATTATGTCTTAAAATAAATCAAGACTCCTTATTTTTATTCGATGCAAATAAATACAAAAGTTAAAAGTTGTGTCTTATGTGAAATCAGATCATGTTGTACATACATAATGCGTCTAAAGTATCAGACGAAAATAAGACAAAATCATGATCTGATACAACATTAAAGAATAATATTTCACACTTCATTTATTTCTGTGTGTGAGATTCATTTTGCAGAGATATTCTCCTACGATCGGACAAATCCTATGAATAATAAATGAAGCTATAGTTCAAAATCTGTTATGAAAAACTTGCTTTGACCAAGGAAAAGTGGTTTTATACTAAAGTATTCAACACAAAAGCCAATCAGAGTAATTTTTTTGCATCAAAGAAGGATGTGCATTTAATGCTCCAATGATCGTAAGTACGAGGC
This sequence comes from Glycine max, assembly GCF_000004515.6. Lineage (NCBI taxonomy): Eukaryota > Viridiplantae > Streptophyta > Magnoliopsida > Fabales > Fabaceae > Glycine > Glycine max. Next base: position 22,247,908 of record NC_038253.2, read on the forward strand.
ACAAGCTTATATGAAGAAATTAACCGGTTGTGAGACAACATACACTTTGAGTATGAACCTACGCATAAACATTCATTTTCTTTATGTAAAAAACTCTTTATAAATTTCTAAATAACTCCTCAAAATAACTTGATTATCTTATGAGAAATAACTAAGGGCTAAGATTGTATATTCGTTTGTAAGACAATTAAAAGAGCTAGTCATTATGCATACAAACAACAAATTTGTTTGATTTATATAAGGGCTAATAAGATTGTATATTTGTCTGTAAGACGATTAAAAGCTAGTCATTGTACAAACAGACAACAAATTCGTTTGATTTATATAGACCCGACGATGGCTTGTTAAGACAAATAATATCGGGATTTAATAAGATTGGGGTGGAGTTTGTCTTGTAAAGTAAGAAGTGGTGATGACAAAATACTTATAACTTTGAGAAAATTATTGAAACTTGGTTGCTAGCTAAGAGCAGAATGTAGTCTCAGTGGTAGAAACAAACCAATACAGTTTTGTGTCGTATAAGGTTTAAACTCATATAAGGTTTTAGTTTGATTTTTTTAAATCTCTATTGATTTGAAAATTTTGTTTTCATCGTTTGATCATGTTTTTTGAAAACTGTTATTTGTCTTATGTAATTTTTCTTCATATGATAATTTTGTTCTTTTAGAAAAAGGGCTTTACAAATTTATAAAATTACAATTCAAAAAATAAAAAATATAAAAAAAAATCAAAGCTTAATTGTAAAAATAAAAAAAATATAAATACTAGAAATTTATGAAATCCAAAAACAAATCTTTATGTTCTATTTTGTCATTTATTTGTTAATAGCCAAAAAATACTCATACAAAAAATCATTGGTAACCACATTACATTAATAAATTACCCATTTAATATATGACCAACATAATAAAAATAAAGGATTTCTTCGGAGAATGTTTGTATAAGAAAAATTCAATATAAATGCAAATCAAGATGTTCTAAATAAAGAAGAAATTGAGATAAAATATATCCAAATCAATTCTAATTAATAAAGAGGTTGTAATAATTTTTTTTCATCATGTGATATTAATTTACCATTTGCATTACCTATCTTATATCATAAATTGAGAATATAAAAGTGAAATTATAGGAGTATTTTTTATATTTAAATGTATTTGAGTATAATTTTTATAAAACCATTGATTTTTTTCAAGAGATATTATATTTAAATATACGGTAAACAATCTTTTTTTCTTGAAAGATACAAAATCTTTTTTATGAATGATGTTTGTATTTCTTTTTATATAAAAAAATCCTCATTTTTCTAATTTTAAGATATAAAATACACTATTTTAAAACAATTATATATTTTGTATATGTTGCCTTCATTCATATTTAGATTCATCCGTCTCACTACTGTTCAAACTAGGATAAATTCATTTGCTGATTTTTTTAATAATTATTTATTTTTTGATGTCAAGAGTCTCATAGATATTTATATTTAAATTTAATGTATGCAAATTTTATATAAATGATGTTTAAATTTTTCTATCTAAATATCCTTCATTTTTTTTAATTTGAAAGTATAAAAAATATATTTTCAAACTACTATATATTCTATTTTGTTGTGCTAATTCATATTTATATCCATCCATAACACGGGTATCCATTCTAGGGAAAATTTATTTGGGTGTTTTTTTATACTACAAGAAAAATGACATATGCCTACAGACATAAATTACTGTAGGTAAAAGTAAAAAAATACTTATACCTACCATTGCTTATCATAGGTAAAATTCAAAAATTTGTACCTACTATTATTTGGTGTAGGTAAAAGTCAAAATAACATCTACTTACAAATGCTTAATGTAGGTAAAATTTTAAAAAATGTATACCTATGATTACCTAGTGTAGGTAAAATCTTATAAAACTTGTATCTACAGTCCATTAGTGTAGATAAAGTTTAAAAATTTCTACCTAAAGATACATAGTGTAGGTAAAATTCTAATAAATAAATATATATTATAATAATTATTTTTAAAAAGTTTATCAGAGACTCAACCACATAATTATTTCCAAAAATATCACAAAAATAACAATGAAAGGAAAAAATAGTTAGGAGATGTAAGGAGATGTAAGTACAAATTAAAGATTTTTACCTACAGTTAGGAGATGTAAGTAGAAGTTAATTACTTTTACCTACTAATCTCAAATTCTGGATTGTCATGTCAATTTCTAAGGGTTTAGACTTTTCGAGAACTAAGAATTTCACCTATGAGATTCCCTAAGGTAAGGTATCCGAAGGAGCGAAGCAGCTCAAAGGATTGGCAATTCAACTTAGTCCGGTCAGAGGAGATGGGCTAGGCTACTTGCCCTATACATAGAAAGAGGGGGAAGCCAAGTACCTAGATCCAAGATCACGATATCCGGTTTGGAGGTAATATCCCAGCGAAGTGCATAAAAGAAAGCACCAAAGAAAACAAAGTAGATTCTTTGTTGAGTCAACTAGCAACTGGGATTGCAGCGGATCTAGTGGTTCTCCTATGCTATGGTCTTGCTGCTGAGAAAGAGTAAGAATAGACTGTTAGCACCTCGTTAGTGCTTCTTTACCTCTATTGGGTAGCCTACCAGCTCTTCCTCTTTTATGCCTGTTTCTTGTTAGAAATTAAGAGAACAGAAAAAATAAATTGAGGTTGGATGAAATCTTTAATCAGTTGAAAACTAATTGTGATTTTAGATTTAAAATGAATGAATTATTAGAGTATATTGAATCACTCGAAAGTGCGATCTCCTGTGGGCCTACGGGGAAGGTATAGTAAAGTAGTTGCCCCCACTCTTGAATTAGCACCCCGCCAATCAATCTCACACACATTTGCTCGTATTCGGTGGTTAAAAAGCCCTTGGTCCTAAGACCAAGGGAAATGAGTTCTGAGACTCACCTAACTTCCAATCGGCCATTTGAAGCCACAGGATGGGGAAAGTTAGAATACAAACTACAAGCAACTACCCCCCAATAGGCACAAGAGCTGAAAGGCACTGTCCCGACAGGGGTAGGAGCAAAAGGCCACTCGACAAGAGGTCTCAGAGCGGCCCCTATGGTATGGCTAAGCTCCATTTATAGCCTGGCAAAACCACTGACAATTAGACTATAGTAGGTCATCTATTCGCCTTTCGACCCCTCAGGATAGGAGTTACTAGCCCCATTTAGTAGTAAACTGACTGATCTTCTTTCTTCTACAAGTAGTTCCTAATAGATAGAAAAGGAAGAACCCCCATTAATGAACAACGGGTACCACTATGAATCAGAGAAGCACTAAACTCACACAAAGAACAAACAAAGAAAAAGTGCTTGCTGCCGGTAAGGATGAAGACTTTTCATTCTCAAGGAAATAAGAAAAAGGAATGCCTTAGCTAGGTGGCTTATAAAGCAACTGTACAACAAGCGATGTTATCAGTGAAGCTTCACAGGGGTGACCAACAAAGCATTATTGAAAGAAGACAACAATCGTCCGGTGGAGTAGCCCTTTAGTAGACCTCCCTTCAGCCTCTCGACTCATACAGAGGGAGGGGAAAGAGACGGATGCTGCTACCAATATTAGGTATCGGGTGAATTATACATATCTAGCTAGAACCCTTATCCTCATTTCAAATCGAATCTGAGGCTTGGCACCTTTAGTTATCGAGATATCCACTTGGTGATTGAATTCTAATTTTTTGTTTTCAACAAGAAATGGAACTACTAGTAAATATGGTCTTAAAGTCTCATAGGGAGTCATTCAGCCGTAAAGGAGGATTGATTACCTAAGGAAAAGACTGTGCTTCAGGAAAGAGGATGTAAAGGATTTCTTTTTGAGAGAATATGATCTCACTCAAGGGAAGATTAGTAGGGGATAAGATCAGGAGAAATATCAATCAGCGGGATGGATTCTAAGGCGGAACCTAGAAAGATGAATCAATAAAGAAGTAGTCACTGCCTGGCTAGTAAGAAAAGGCATTCATTTATAGGACATAGAGTTCATCCCTCTTTTCTAAAAAGTGGTTCAGTGACCGTTAGAGGTTTTCTTCATAAGTCTAAGATGAAATAGAGACTACCCGATGGAGAAGGGAGTCCACTATAGCTTCATCACCTGCTGCCACGAAAGACTCATCTAATGTCTTCTAATGCTAACATAGGATCTTTTCCAAAATAGGCTGTTTCTGCCAAATAACCTTCCCTTGTGGAGGATGGGATGTTCTCGGACTGAGGTTACAAAAGAGAACCTTACATAACTCGAGAATCTTTGTCAGTCAGATAGATTATTCTTCAGAACATCTTATCTAAGCGTCTAGTGTAATGGTTTGATCAATCCATCGAATTCAAAGAACAAGGGAGAACCTCTAGTAGAATAAAAGATTCTGCCATCGCTTAATCAAGCGCTACTGCAGCGGAGTCCTTTGTCTACCGGCCTTCTTTTCTTCTATCATCAGCCTAGGGATAAGAGATCATAAATAGTCCAGCATAAGCCCAGAGATCGGGATAATAGAACAGCTTGAATTCCTATCCAACTAGAAAGGTAGGCTAGGAAAGGCTTTCATCTGTCCTTCATTGAAACACAAGCAAGAGACATATTGGCCTATATTCCAACCGATGCGATCTCCATTACTGCTGGACAAATATGTTTGAAAACAGAGTTCTTTTATCGCGGAATTAGACTTGCTATTAATGTTGGCTTATCTGTCAGTCGCGTTGGGTCTGCTACTCTGTTGAAAGCTACGGAACAAGTCTGCGGTAGTTGAAAACATGAATTGGCATAATATCATAAAGTCGTCGCCTTTGCTCAATTTGACTCAGACCTTGATGCTGCGACTCAGGCATTACTCAATAGTGGTGCAAGGCTTACAGAAGTACTAAAACAACCTCAATATGCATCACTTCCAATTGAAAAATGAATTCTAGTCATTTATGCAGCTGTCAATGGATTCTGTGATTGAATGCCATTAGATAAAATTCCTCAATATGAAAGAGACATTCTAACGACTATTAAACCAGAGTTACTACAATCACTAAAAGGTGGAACTTACTACAATAGATATAAGTCTCTATTTTCATTCGGGATCTTTTTAACCACCCTGTGCTATTTGTTCGGTGGCCCGATTTGGAGTCTTTTGGGGGTCAAACTCCAATCCATGATGCTAGTTAGATTGTTGTGCCTACTAATTTTAAGACTATTTCGTTGGGATATTCCCATTTTAGTTCTTGTTTCTATCGTAGGTTCGATAATAGATGGACATGTAGATATCTATATAGAAGAGGCCTCTGTTAGATATTAATTAGAAAAATAATAATAACAAGTTTTATGAGCCTTAAATTGTGGAAGATGAAAGTTGTAAGGTTGTGAGTTACAAAGTCTTGAATAAGCAATTATGTGAGTATTTAGTATTCTTGAATAAGCAAATTATGTGAGTGGTCACTCTATTTTAATATAAATAGGGGATCATACTCTTGTATTTGGTGTGCCAAATGAAATAAAATCTTTTTCTTCTTCCAACAAAGTGGTATCAGAGCTTGAGTTCTAGAGTGTTGAGAGAGAAACACTTTGTGAGTTGAGAGAGAAATACTTTGTGAGTTGAGAGATGGCAAGCAATGGCTTAAGTATGTTTCAATTCCCTCGTCTTACCAAAGAGAATTATGATAATTGGTGTCGTCGCATGAAAGCCTTGTTAGGTTCTCAAGATGCATGGGAGATTGTAGAGAAAGGTTATGCCCAACCTCAAAATGAGGCTATTTTGTCACCAAATGAGAAGGAGACTTTGTTGAAGTCGAAGAAGAAGGATCAACAAGCACTTACTTTCATTCAGGGGAGGGGGGGATGAAGCTATGTTCGAGTTGGTGTCAAATGCAACCACATCCAAAGAAGCATGGGAGATTTTGAAAACCTCCCTTGAAGGTGTTGATAAGGTAAAAAAGGTGCGCCTACAAACTCTATGTAGAGAGTTTGAATCATTGCATATGAAGGAATCTGAATCTATCTCTGATTTTGGCAACAAGGTGTTGGCTATTGTGAACCAAATGAAGCGTTATGGAGAAAATATGGAAGATGTTCGTGTGGTGGAAAAGATCCTTTGCTCCTTAATCGCTAAATTTGATTATGTGGTTTGTGCTATTGAAGAGTCTAAGGATTTAGACTCAATGACCATAGACCAATTGATGGGTTCTCTTCAAGCCTATGAAGAAAGGTTCAATAGAAGACATGATGAGCCATTGGAGCAAGTCCTCAAAGCCAAAGCTTCTTTGAAAGAAAATGGAGGAGAAAGTAGTCAAAAAGCACATGGACGTGGAAGAGGACGTGGTCGTGGACGTGGTCATGGCCAAGGAAGAGGAGGAAGAGAAGATCGTGATAATTTTGACAATAATGAATGGAGGAGCCATCAATCCACTAGAAGTCGTGGAAGAGGAAGAGGAAGAGGAAGAGGTAGAAACAATTATGAAAAAGCATATGAAAGGAGGTATGATAAATCTAATGTTGAGTGTTTTAATTGTCATAAATATGGCCATTACTCTTGGGAGTGTAGAACAAATGTTGAAGAGAAGGTCAATCTTGTTGATGATAAAGAAGAAGTTGAAGAGTCGACACTACTACTATCACTTAATAATGGTGAGAAGGAAGACAAATGCTTATGGTATCTTGACAATGGAGCAAGCAATCACATGTGTGGATGCAAAGAGAAATTTGTGGAACTAGATGAGAAGGTGAAAGGAAATGTTTCTTTTGGAGATTCTTCCAAGGTGCAAATCCAAGGAAAAGGTACCATTTTAATTTCTTTAAAAGATGGTGCTCACAAATTAATCACGGATTTTACTATGTTCCTAAACTAAAAAGCAATATTTTGAGTTTGGGACAACTTGTTGAAAAGGGGTATGAAATTCATATGAAAGATTGTTGTTTATGGCTTCGAGATAAAAATTCTAATTTGATTGCCAAGGTGTTTATGTCAAGAAATAGAATGTTCACTTTGAACATTAAAACCAATGAAGCAAAATGTTTGAAGGCTAGCATAAAAGATGAATCATGGTGTTGGCATATGAGATTTGGGCACTTGAATTTTGGAGCACTAAAATCCTTAGGAGAGAAGAAGATGGTGAAAGGGATGCCTCAAATCAACCATCCTAATCAATTGTGTGAAGCATGTCTCCTTGGAAAGCATGCAAGAAGGAGTTTTCCAAAAGAAGCTAATTCAAGAGCAAAGGAGCCTCTCCAACTTGTTTACACCGATGTGTGTGGTCCAATCAATCCTCCTTCATGTGGTAACAATAAATATTTCTTGCTTTTTATTGATGATTATAGTAGAAAAACTTGGGTTTATTTTCTAAAGCAAAAATCTGAGGCATTTGTAGCTTTTAAAAATTTTAAAGCTCTTGTGGAAAAGGAGAGTGGTTATGTAATCAAAGCTCTAAGATCCGATAGAGGTGGCGAATTCACATCAAAAGAATTTAATGAATTTTGTGAAAAATATGGGATTCGTCGCCCTCTAACGGTTCCTAGATCTCCACAACAAAATGGGGTAGCGAAGAGAAAAAATAGAACTATTCTTAATATGACTAGATGTATGTTGAAGGCTAAAAATATGCCAAAGGAATTTTGGGCCGAAGCTGTTGCATGTGCCGTTTATTTGTCCAATCGCTCCCCAACAAAGAATGTCAAAGATCAAACACCACAAGAAGCATGGAGTGGAGTGAAGCCAAGAGTTGATCACTTGAGAGTATTTGGGAGCATTGCATATGCTCATGTACCCGACCAAGGAAGATTCAAGCTTGATGATCGGAGTGAGAAACATGTGTTCATTGGCTATGATGCAAGTTCAAAAGGCTACAAATTGTACAATCCAAACAATGGAAAGACAATTGTGAGCCGAGATGTCGAGTTCTATGAAGAAGGCACATGGAATTGGGAGGAGAAAGAAGACACTTATGATTTTTTCCCGTACTTTGAAGAAATAGATGAAGAAGCCTTGACTCCAAATGATTCAACTCCAGCACTTTCACCAACTCCTTCAACCAATGAAGCCTCATCATCTTCCGAAGGGAGTTCAAGTGAAAGGCCAAGAAGAATGAGAAATATTCAAGAATTATATGATGAAACTGAAGTTATAAATGATTTGTTTTGTCTTTTTGTTGACAGTGAACCCTTAAACTTTGATGAAGCAATGAAAGACAAAAGGTGGAGACAAGCCATGGAAGAAGAAATCAAAGCCATTGAGAAGAACAACACTTGGGAGTTATCAAGCCTTCCCAAAGGTCATGAAGCAATTGGAGTCAAATGGGTGTTCAAAATCAAGAAGAATGCAAAAGGAGAGGTTGAGAGACACAAAGCAAGACTTGTAGCTAAAGGTTATAAGCAACAATATGGAGTTGATTATGATGAAGTGTTTGCACCGGTTGCCCGCATGGAAACCATTCGTCTTCTTATTTCCTTGGTAGCTCAAATGAAGTGGAGAATTTTTCAGCTTGATGTAAAATCGGCATTTCTAAATGGCTATCTTGAAGAAGATGTCTATGTTGAACAACCAATGGGTTTTGTCATCGAAGGTCAAGAAGGAAAAGTCTTGAAATTGAACAAGGTGTTGTATGGTCTAAAGCAAGCACCGAGGGCATGGAATACTCGCATTGACAAGTACTTCCAAGACAATGGGTTTGTTCGTTGTCAAAATGAGTATGCTCTTTATGTTAAAACTTTTAATAATGGTGATGTCTTATTTATTTGTCTTTATGTGGATGACCTTATCTTTACCGGCAATAACCCAAATTTGTTTGAAGACTTCAAGGAGTCCATGTCTCGTGAATTTGATATGACAGATATAGGACTCATGTCATATTACTTGGGAATGGAAGTGAAGCAAACGGAGAATGGTATCTTTGTCTCACAAGAAAGGTACACAAAAGAAGTGTTGAAGAAATTTAATATGCTTGATTGCAATCCCGTGAACACACCTATGGAAGGTGGCTTGAAGTTATCAAAGTTTGATGAAGGAGAAAAGGTAGACTCCACGATCTTCAAGAGTCTTGTGGGGAGTTTAAGGTATCTAACCAATACAAGACCCGATATTCTATATGCGGTGGGAGTTGTGTGTCGCTTTATGGAGGCTCCTACCTCTCCTCATCTAAAAGCCGCAAAAAGAATTCTTCGTTACTTAAAAGGTACAATTGATTTTGGATTGTTTTATTCTCCCTCCAAAAACTATAAGCTTGTGGGATTTTGTGATAGTGATTTTGCCGGAGATGTTGATGATAGAAAAAGTACTACCGGATTTGTATTTTTTATGGGTGATTGTGTTTTTACATGGAGTTCTAAGAAGCAAGGCATTGTGACACTTTCTACTTGTGAAGCCGAGTATGTAGTTGCAACTTCTTGTACATGTCATGCCATTTGGCTAAGAAGATTGTTGGAGGAACTTCAGTTGTTGCAAAAGGAAAGCACAAAGATCTATGTTGATAATAGATCTGCACAAGAGCTTGCCAAGAATCCGGTGTTCCATGAACGAAGTAAGCATATAGATACAAGGTATCATTTCATTAGAGAGTGCATTACCAAGAAAGAAGTAGAATTGACTCATGTGAAAACTCAAGATCAAGTTGCGGATATTTTCACCAAGCCTCTCAAATTTGAAGATTTTCGAAGATTGCGAGCAAGACTTGGTGTGCAGAAGAATTTTCCAATTAAGGGAGGATGTTAGATATTAATTAGAAAAATAATAATAACAAGTTTTATGAGCCATAAATTGTGGAAGATGAAAGTTGTAAGGTTGTGAGTTACAAAGTCTTGAATAAGCAATTATGTGAGTATTTAGTATTCTTGAATAAGCAAATTATGTGAGTGGTCACTCTATTTTAATATAAATAGGGGATCATACTCTTGTATTTGGTGTGCCAAATGAAATAAAATCTTCTTCTTCTTCCAACAGCCTCGTCGAATGAATCCACCCAGGCACAGGCGAGGAGTCATTTGGGATTGGATGGAAATCCTTTTGCCTATGCGAAGGGTGTTCTTAATGAGGATAGCCTCAACATGTGGAGGGATATGATATGGAATGCCTTTTCTCTCTATTTAAACGAGATTGACTCGACAAATTTAAAATTTAGTGAAATCCCTAGGTATGAATTTGAAGACGTTGTTCGCCTACATCTAAAATACGAAGTGACCTGGAAGGAGGCAGAATCCATTTTCAGCCAAATTAGTGAAAGGCCCTGGCCCTCTTATTCTTATGCGGTTCGGACATCCATCTATCCCCACCTCTATAATCTTGTGGAAAAGGCCCGCCGGCCTTAAATATAAAAAGTAAGTGTGTACCCTCGTTTGAACTCCGGTTTCATATTCTTTCATCGATTAGTTATTCCTCTACGTTTGTATTATCCAATCGTGGTCTCAATGTGTTTACAAGATTGAATAGCACTAGCGCAATTTTAATATGAATTCTTGAGCTGGAATAAGTCTTGGTAGTAATGGAATGGTTTCTACTATGATTAGGGTTGTGTTTACTATAAGTGTAGTGCAGAGTTGGGAATTTTTTAAGTTGTTAAATTAATGGGAATGAGTTCTAATAGGGCTGGTACCCTGTCATAGAGCGGTTCACTAGAAAGAAAGCAAAAGAAGCGGGTTAGCCAGCTTACTCTAGTTCCGTAAGATAAACAGTAAAAATCATTAAAACTAATTGAATTTAAGATATTATTTTTTTATTGTACAATGGTTGTAATGAGGTTTGAACATATGACTGCATGAATTATACCCCAACCCTCCATCACTAAGACAATTCTGATGGGTTTAATTTATGGTATTATAGATAAAGTAATTTAAAATTAATTTTTGATTAAAATATATTTAATAAGTTGATTTATTATATATTTATGTAAAACATATTTAACATTCATACATAATTAGTAGTCACCAACTTTTTCATTTACGATGTTATTAATCATAGAGTTAAAAGATTATTTTGTAATAGATATGTTATCTAATTAGATTCTAATTAAATTTTATATGATTTTTTTAAAAAAAATAAAAGCAAAAGAAATGGGAAAATAAGTTAGAGAGAGAAAAGAGACAAAAAGTGTTTGTGAGAGAGAAAAGAGATGGGTGAAACAAAAGAGAGAAAAAAATATTTGTGTAACTTTTATAAAATAAAAGAAAAAGATATAAAAAAAGACAAAGATAAGATTAAAAGAATACAAATCCAAGTACACACACGGCCACAAATTTAATATAGGTTATTTATGTAATTTTGTCAGCCTATTCAATTCTTATATGGAATGTACATAAAATATATTTTGATTGAATTTTGGTATGAAGATTTTTTGTTGCTGGAGTATACCTATTATGGAGCATTCCTGTCAATGTCAATTTTGGTGACATTTGGAGTTGAATTGATATTTTTAGAATTTTGTGAACTTTAATGCTAGTGTGTGAAAATGTTAAGCTTTTAGCAGATATAAATGTTCCTTTAACGTGAATTGCTATACATAAATTTAAATAGTAGAATTCTACCCATTGTTTTTAAAAACTATAGCGCGTCATGTAGAAAAACATTAAGGTGGTGATTAACCTTGTTAAGGTATTGGGTCACTTGCTCAATGGTTGAATGAGTGAATCACTTATTCAACCGCATGACTTGATCTTTGACCAAAAAAATTAAAATTTTCATATCATATCTTAGAAAAAAGCACACCACAAATTACTACTACTATAATTTCACAAATTAATATAACATTATATTATTAGTAATAATGTCTTTATATATAAAAGCATACGAAAGGATAATTATGTCTTTTTCCACTCATTTTAAGTCTAAAATAGTAATTTTAACTCTTCCACTCTATTTTATGATAAAATTGTAATTGTAGAAATATTTTATATTATAATTACAATAATTAAAGTTATAATTTTATATTTTAAACATTATACTTTTTAAAAGGTGACATATAAAAGGATTTTACAAAAATCAAAATTTATTTTATATTTAAAATGGTGAACTTTTGTTTTATTTTTAAAAAAAATGGACAATTTTTTTTAATATTAATAATAAATAATAAATTAAATAAGTATACATGATATTTAAAATTTTATATTTTTGTATTTTACATTTTTTTATTTATAATTAAATAGATAATGATTTTATATTTGTTAAGTTAAAAACATTTATGTCTTAAGATAAATCAAGACTCCTAATTATTTTTATTCGATGATCATGTTGTATACATCATGCGTCTAAAGTATCAGATGAAGATAGGACCAAGTCATGACCTGATACAACATTAAAGAATGATATTTCACACTTTATTTATTTTTTTTTGTTTGAGATTAATTTTGGAGAGACATTCTCGTATGATTTGTTGAATCCTATGACTAATAAATGAAACTAAAGTTCAAAAATTGTTAAAACAACATCAAAAGACACATTCAGATGTGAAAAGCATGCTTTCACCTAGGAAAAGTGGTTTTATACTGAAGTATTCTACACAAAAGCCAATCAGAGTAATTTTGTTGCATAAAGAAGGATGTGCATTTAATGCTCCAATGACCAAAAGTATCAAGTGCAAGCTTTAGTGAAGAAATTCACCCGTTGTGAGACAACATACACTTTGACTATGAACCTACACACAAACATTCATTTTCTTTTTGTAAAAAACTCTTTATAAATGTCTATATAACTCCGCAAAATAACTTGATTATCTTAAGAAAAATGACTAAGGGCTAAGATTGTATATTCGTTTGTAAGACAATTAAGAGCCCGTCATTGTGCACACAAATAACAAATGTGTTTGATTTATATAAAGGCTAATAAAATTGTATATTCATATGTAAGAAGATTAAAACCTAGCCATTGTACAAACAAACAACAAATTCATTTGATTTATGTAGAGTCAACAATGGCTTTGTAGGACAAAAATATCGAGTGGTAGAAACAAGCCAATATAATTTTGTCTTATGTACTCCTACTTATAACTTCAAGTTTGATTTTTTTTAAATCTCTATTATTAGAAAAATTTGTTTTCATCGTCTGATCGTGCTTTTTTTTTTTTTTGAAAATCTGTTATCTGTCTTATGCAATGTTTCTTTATATAACAATTTTGTTCTTTTAGAAGAAAGAGCTTTAAAAAATTATAAAATTACAATTCAAGGCCCTTATTGTGTTATTTGTCTTAATAATATTAAAAAAATTAAATAAAAATTCAAAGCCTAATTGTAAAAATAAAAAATACAAAAACCAAAAATTTATGAATACCAAAAACAAATCATTATGTTCTATTTTTTCATTTATTTGTTAATAACAAAAAAAAATACTCATACAAAAAATCATTGGTAGCCTCATTACATTAATAAATTACCCGTTTAATATATAACCAACATAATAAAAATAAAAAATTTCTTTGGAGAATGTTTGTATAAGAAAAATTCAATATACATGCAAATCAAGAAGTTCTAAATAAAGAAGAAATTGAGATAAAAATATATCCAAATCAATTATAATTAATAAAGAGGTTGTAATAATTTTTTTCATCATGTGATATTAATTTACCAATTCCGTTATCTACGCTATATCATAAATTGAGAATATAAAAGTGTATTTATAGGAGTATTTTTATATTTAAATGTATTTCGGTATTTTTTTTTATAAAACCATTGGTTTATTTCAAGAGATATTATATTGAAATGTACTGTAAACAATTTTTTTTCTTGAAAGATACACAATCTTTTTTATCAATGGTGGTTGTATTTTTTATATATAAAAAAATCCTCATTTTTTTAATTTGAAGATATAAAATACTTTATTTTAAAACATATATATATTTTGTGTATGTTGCCTTCATTCATATTTAGATTCATCAGTCACATCACTGTTCACACTAGGATAAATACATTTGCTATTTTTTTAATAATGATTTGTTTTTTGATGGCAAGAGTCTTATAGATGTTTATATTTAAATTTGATGTATGCAACTTTTATATAAATGATATTTAAATTTTTCTATCAAAATATCCTTCTTTTTTTTAATTTGAAAGTATAAAAAATATATTTTTAAACTATTATATATTCTATTTTGTTGTGCTAATTCATATTTATATCCATCCATAACATGGGTATCCTTTGTAGGACAAATTTATTTGGATGTTTTTTTTATGTCAAGAGGCTGTTAGTTATTTGTGTTTAAATTTAATGTATATAACTTTTATATGAATGATTTTTAATTTCTTTTTATATCAAAATATCTTATTTTTTTAATTTGACAGTATAAAAAATTATATTTTTAAAACTATTATATACTATATTTATATGACGGTAATTCATATATTATATGTGCATTGCACAGACACCATATTAGGGAGTACTTCACACATTATCAATGGACCTCTTTGAGGACAAACAAAGAGAGGCATTGTTAGCATTTTTCCAGAACTTGCGCTTGTGGTCTTTTGGTGATTGAAAGGTTATGCTAGAGTCAGTGCCAGAGTCATGGCTAGGTTTCTTTGGATATGGGTGCACACAAAACGAGAAAAAGATGTGTTAGCATACATAAAAATTCAATTATTTGAAATAAGATTTTCAATTGAAGAGTTGAATAAGTTTTTCAAGTTGACTAGATATTTATCCTTTGAAAGTAAATGAAATTCAATGATACTCATAAAAATTTAATATTAATATTTTCTCAATTAAATACATCTCATAATGGGGAGGTGTCGTTATAACATTGTCCTGTATCAGTCAAAAATAAAAAAATCCCAAAAAAAGCATATTGTCTATATCCACATTTCAAAAACAATATAGTCATATTTGTCTGTATACATGACTAGATAACAACTACCCATGTCCCCATGGTCGCTAGGCAGTTACACTACTGTAAAAATAGTATTTTACGGTGTGCAATTAAAGTCGGTTTCTCGAAACCGTCTAAAAATAAAAAGCAGTGACAAATTTGTAAATAAAAGGAGATGAATGACGACAGTTTTACAAAAAACGACATTGTTGGCACTTTTTTGCTTTTGACCCATGACGGTTTTTTGTAGGCGCATTCATTTGTTGCTCGCTCTCCATCCCTCAATTCCTCCAAACCCTCTTTCTCACTCTCACTACTCTGTCTCCGCCTTCCACACCCTCAGTAGAACACATCTGTTCCAGCGAAGCCCCTCTCCGCCAAAACCCTCACCTCCCACTACTCCCTCGACCCTTATCTCGTCTCCAAGATCACCAACATGGTCACGCACCTCCTGAACACCAAGCTCTACCCTGAATTGATCAAGATCCGCATTGGCAGTCGCCACCTCCTCGAAGCCACACAAACCTTCGAGGAACTCATTTCGCCTCCCAATATGTGAGGCGCCATCGATACCACTCCCGTCCATCTCCATAATAACCCTAAAAGGTATAAAAGGAACAAGATTATTATGTTAGATATATCATTAGCAGCATGAAAATCCTGACCTTTTTCACGTCTCATCCTTGAATATTTTTTGGATAGGGATGCTGGTATTATTTCTCATTCTTAGTGTGATTTGATTTATTTGCTAGAACCAGCTTTTTTAATTTTTTGTCAAGGATTGTTGTTTGGAAACCTTCACTCTTCCACTTGTTCTTTTTCCAACCATATAGTTTAAAACTTACTAATGTTTAAGTTTCTTGTTAAGTAAATGCATGTAAAAAAAAACTCAATATCCTATTTAGTTAGGCGCTATATAATTATTTTTGCAAAAATTCCATTTGAAGAACTATTAAAGCAGCTTATGGAACAAGCTTTAAGATGAATTTTTTTATGACATCTTTTGATAAATATGTATAATACTAACCTCATTTCAGTCATCAATATATGTCCAATACACACAAGTATGCATTTTAATTAGTAGATTGAGTTAATGTCATTGGCATAACTATCCAATGTGAATGACTTTATGTCTAATTGATTGTAGTACTAGGTGGCATAACCTCGTTAGTGCTAGGTATTTCATTGACAAATAAATAGTCCTAAGGAGTAGTATGTATGTATGTTTTTCTTTTCTTAAAATTAAAAAATAGGTGGATGCTGACTTACTTCTCATAGTATTAATCAAATACGGGGCTGCTCATCACGACCCGTTCCATTGCAAAGAGGCTAAGAAGGAAACAGAACATGGCCCTTGCAAAAGAACTTATGGGTTTTTCCTCATTTGTTTCTGCTTCCTACAAAGTGTTTCTGCACAACAAGCATGGCACCTTCTGGTTCAATACTATCTTGCTTCCTTCGGATAACACAAGAGTTGTGAGGTTGAGGAAGGGAGCAAAGTTTCCGATGGCAGCTATTAGTGAGGATTTGATAAAGACCACACTGACAGTGCATGCAGAGAAACCAGTACAATTCAAAGTCAGAGCGGTGGTGATAGTGAGGAATAAAATCAAATAGGATTTCAAAGAGACTATCTTGAAGCATTTGGATGCCATCAATGATAGGATAGGAACAAGAAACATTGTGCTGGAGCTTATGAGCACCGAGATTGATCCAAGTAAGCCAGCCTTTCACAACTCACCATTCGAATCATTTTCTTTTTCTAGCTAGGTGTCAAAAATTGACCATTTTATAAAAAAAAGGTCCTTTAATTTTCTTCTATCATTTTAATGACTCTTAGAAAGGATATTCTTTTCTAACAAGGTAACTAACCAACCAGTAATTTTCCAACTTGGGCATAGTTAGTGTTAGTAGTGCTGCTGAGATTTACTTCATTCAGTAGAGATCCAATATTTTCAAGTCTATGGCGCATGAGATCCAACCTATGGGATTCTGACCCTTGATGAAAAATTTCTTGCACCGATCTTTTGACTTTGTTCCTACATGCCGTAGAATCATCCTAAAATCCTTGCCGAAAGACGATACAGCCTGAAGAAAGGCTGCCTTCTCCTCATCTGTCCACTCACAAGTTCCATCATCAATATCCCAACAAGTAATGTCAGGTGGTTACAGGTTGTTGGCATGACAACGTTTTGTAGCCTCAGGTGAAAGAGAATCACATCTCAATCAATGCATCAACTGCAACCCTCTCACTTTCATCGGATTTCCTCCAAAGGTGGAGTCTTCCTGAACGCGTTCTTTGGTTAACTGCAGCACCGCACACCATCGCTGGAGTTTTAATCAATTTCTTCTGTGAATCAACATTTGCTTTACGATTTCCTTTTTTAACCCAATCCCTTCACGGTAGTTGTGGATGTTTTTGACTTCTGACTTTTACAACCCATCTTCTTCTTCTTTTTCTTCTTATCTTTCTCTAAACAATTGGTCTTATGATCTTTGTAGTAGAGTTCAACACAGTCAGCAGTTGTCTTGTGGTCAAGGAAGGAAGCAATTTTTTTAAAATCTTTTTCAAAGGCTGCCAATTTCTCGGAGAAAATATTTCTCTCCTCTAATGTCCAACGGTTGATCATAGCTCCTTCTCTCTCAACTGCCAATGGATCTTCAACCAGCTCATTACTAGAATTGAACATTGAAAACATTTTATCCTTTTGATCCAAAATTAATGCTGGCATCTCCAAGATTTTTCTGTTAACTTCATCTTGGGGTTTTGAAAGTAGTTGGCTTGTATAATTTATCATCTAAGATGTTGGAACTAAGCTTATCTGATTTCCTTTTGCAAAAACGGAAGGAAATAAAGACACAACCAAGGGAAGTATAGTTATTATCATAACAATAATGCTAAATTAGGAACAAAACACCCATTTAAATGTAAACATCACGAGTCAATATAATAAAAACAAGTATCAATAGCAAAATGAAGCATTATATGGCTACCTTTAGAAACACTGTAATGGCATGACTGGTGAGAAAGTGCTTCTACAGAGACAATAGCGGCAATAATGAATCAAGCAACTCTTGTAGGATCCAATTGCTAGGTATGAGACTTGGGTCCTACATTGAAAGCATGGGATTCTGGTCTAGTGTTTACAATAAGGCCAATTACAAAACTAACTTGTAATGTGATTTTGAAGATGTTCTTCTCAATTGGTATCAAAGCTTTTAAATATGTGTCTTAGTTGCAAACAAGCGGCATGAGTGGGACATTGGTGGAATTGCAGAGTTTACCATAGACTAGTAAGGGAATTAGTGCACAGCCAACACCCACATGGGCAATAGGGATGCCCATCATGGTGAAATTTTAGAATCCAACTACAAGGTATGAAACTCAAGCTGATATTTGGAAATATGGAATTTTGGCATGATGTGTACAGGTCCTAGGGCTCTTTTACTCAAACTACAACAAATAGCTTTTGCAGTGTGGTTCTCCCAATTATCAATCATGGATAGCGGCATGTAGTAGCCGACTTTGAAAACACTATCGCGGGAAGCAAGATTGCTAGTATTTTAAATGTGTAAAGAACTAGGAAAGAAGTTTCAAGAGTACTTGATTACAAAAAAGCAATCATGCTCAAAAATTCGGTTGTGATAGATTTCATTCACATCTTATTTTTGGGTTAGTCATTATGCCCAAAGTTGCACCAAGATGTAATGGTAGAACTCCTTAGGCAAATCAATGATCTTGAGATGCCCTTTGCTTGGCCATTCTTGTCAAAAACATCCACAACTACCGTGAAGGGATTGGGTTAAAAAAGGAAATCGTAAAGCAAATGTTGATTCACAGAAGAAATTGATTAAAACTCCAGCGATGGTGTGCGGTGCTGCAGTTAACCAAAGAACGCGTTCAGGAAGACTCCACCTTTGGAGGAAATCCGATGAAAGTGAGAGGGTAGCAGTAGATGCATTTATTGATATGTGTGATTCTCTTTCACCTGAGGCTACAAAACGTTGCCATGCCAACAACATGTGACACATGACATTACTCGTCGGGATATTGATGATGGAACTTGAGAATGGACAAATGAGGAGAAGGCAGCCTTTCTTCAGGCTGTATCGTCTTTCGGCGATGATTTTACGATGATAGCACAGCATATAGGAACAAAGTCCAAAGATCAGTGCAAGAAATTTTTCATCAAGGGTCACAAATCCCATAGGTTGGATCTCATCCACCACAGACTTGAAAATATTGGATCTCTACTAAATGAAGTAAATCTCAGCAGCAGTACTAACACTAACTATGCCCATGTATGGGAGGCAGATTCAGTCATTGACAATGATGAGTCAGGCACAAAAAAAATGATGACCAGCCTTCATCGGTCGTGAACTCGAGCCGTGATAAATCCAAACCTATGGAAGCCATGAATCTTTCAGCTTACTTTAAGGAATCAGTTATTGGCAATGATAAGTCAGGCACCAAAACAAATGATGAGCAGCCTTCATCTACCATGAACTCGAGCCATGATAAATCCAAACCTGTGGAAGCCAGGAATCGGTCACCTGACTTAAATGAATCAAATGAAATTAATAGAGAATTTGATCATCACAGAACATAGTTGCTGTGTTCGTCAACTTCAGAAAAAACACCTGCTAATCGTATTGTTCTCAAACTGTTTGGGAAGACAATAACCATTCCTTCATCCACTCAGAGGCGAGATTCAAGTGAGGATGCAAAGCATTTTATTGGGGAAAAAAAAAAAAGAAAGAAAGAAGAGGAGTAGATGCAAAGCACCCCCCATGAAGGGTATTTACCCTCTGTTTACCCTTGTGGAAAATGTTATCTTTGTCGCACCCTATTATTGTATAGCTTTTATTAGTTAAAAACTTATTTGAAACCATATATTATGAGTGAAACTCATTAAATAAGAAGAGACTTGTTAAGTGTTATAATTTCTAATGAATTTCAATCAATAATAAAGACCATGTTACTATTATTTCTGTTTCTGTATATAATACAATAATGATGGACAATTTGATGGGTTCTTAAAGTCTGATGAGCAGCAACTTTCCTATTTGTTGTATTGGATAGTTATACAGAAATAATCATTCAATTTCTATATTTTCCCGGTTATCATTCAATTTCTCTATCTCTCTCTTTGATGTCTTCTACTATGTCTTAGTTATAAATAGATTTAATCAATATGTCTGCAATCAAGAAATGTAATTTCAGACTTTGGTCTAAGATTGTATATTCGTTTGTAAGACAATTAAGAGCCCGTCATTGTGCACACAAATAACAAATGTGTTTGATTTATATAAAGGCTAATAAGATTGTATATTCGTCTGTAAGAAGATTAAAACCTAGCCATTGTACAAACAAACAACAAATTCATTTGATTTATGTAGAGTCAACAATGGCTTTGTAGGACAAAAATATCGAGTTTTAACAAGCTTGGGGTAGAGTTTGTCTTGTGCAGTAAGAAGTGGTCGTGACAAAATACTCATAACTTTGAGAAAGTTATTGAAACTTGGTTACTAGCTAAGAACTGAATGTAATCTTAGTGGTAGAAACAAGCCAATATAATTTTGTGTCTTATGTACTCCTACTTATAACTTCGAGTTTGATTTTTTTTTTAAATCTCTATTCATTAGAAAAATTTGTTTTCATCGTCTGATTGTGCATTTTTTTTTTTTTTGAACATCTGTTATCTGTCTTATGCAATGTTTCTTTATTGTGTTATATTAGAAGAAAGGGCTTTAAAAATTTATAAAATTACAATTCAAGGCCCTTATTGTGTTATTTGTCTTTATAATATTAAAAAAAATTAAATAAAAATTCAAAGCCTAATTGTAAAAATAAAAAATACAAAAACCAAAAATTTATGAATACCAAAAACAAATCATTATGTTCTATTTTTTCATTTATTTATTAATAACAAAAAAACATACTCATACAAAAAATCATTGGTAGCCACATTACATTAATAAATTACCCGTTTAATATATAACCAACATAATAAAAATAAAAAATTTCTTTGGAGAATGTTTGTATAAGAAAAATTCAATATACATGCAAATCAAGAAGTTCTAAATAAAGAAGAAATTGAGATAAAAATATATCCAAATAAATTATAATTAATAAAGAGGTTGTAATAATTTTTTTCAGCATGTGATATTAATTTACCAATTCCGTTATCTACGCTGTAGAATAAAGGATCAAGATGAATGTTTTGATGATGCCCAAGGATTACATGATTCATATGCTTCTCAAAGATTTACTCAAGACAAAGCAATTAGAGATAATCAAGATGGATGATCAAGACAGTCTATAGAGTCTTAGAAAGGATATTAAAATGGAAGGGAATTCCAATTGGATTAGCAAAAGGTTTGGCCAAGAATTTTAAGTTAAAAAAAGTGTTTTTCAACAAATTTACTCTCTGGTAATCGATTACCAGAGGATGTAATCGATTACCAGTGGCCAAAACTGATTTACAACAGCTATTAAAATTTGAATTCAAAATTTGCACTGTGTAATCGATTACACATATATGGTAATCGATTACCAACAGTTTCTGAACATTTTAATTCAAATTCTAAAGAGTGTAATCGATTACACACTTATTGTAATCGATTACCAGAGGAGTTTTTCAGAAAACATTCTCAACAGTCACATCTTTTCATGTGGTTATTGAATGGCTATCATAGGCCTATATATGTGTGACTTGAGACACGATTTTGACAGAGATTTTCAGAACAACAAGTGTTTATCCTCTCAAAGAGCAAAATCATTTTATCCTCTTAAGAATTCCTTGGCCAATTCAATTGCAATTCATTAAGGAATTATTTGAGCGCTCAATCTGTAAAATCTATCTCTTTCTAGAGAGATTCATTCTTCTTCTTCTACTCATTCTCTAAGAGATTAAGAGACCGTGGGTCTCTTGTTGTAAAGGAATTCTAAACACAAAGGAAGGATTGTCCTTGTGTGTTTAGAACTTGTAAAAGGAATTTACAAGATAGTGGAACTCTCAAGCGGGTTTCTTGGGGACTGGACGTAGGCACAAGGGTGTGGCCGAACCAGTATAAATCTGAGTTTGCACTTTCTCTTCCCTTAATCTCCTTTGTTTATTATTGCTTTACATTCATATTCAAATTGTTTTATTTGAATTAATATTTAATAAGTTCATTGTTAAGGGAATCTATAACTTGAAAAGAAAGTGAAATAAATTTTTAATTGGGGAAGTAGTTTGGGATATCTTAATTCAACCCCCCCCCCCCTTCTTAAGATATCTGAGGCCACTTGTCTAACAAGTGGTATCAGAGCTTCATTCTTGTATAAAGTTTAGAAGCTTCAAGAAAAAGATGGCCTCAGCAAACTCCTTATTTCCAGAAGGGAATTCTATCAATAGACCTCCAATCTTTAATGGAGAGGGTTACCATTACTGGAAAACCTGAATGCAAATTTTTATTGAGGCAATAGATCTAAATATTTGGGAAGCCATAGAAATAGGGCCTTATATACCCACCACAGTGGAAAGAGTTTCAATAGATGGTAGTTCATCAAGTGAAAGCATAACTATAAAAAAACCTAGAGATAGATGGTCTGAAGAGGATAGAAAACGAGTACAATACAACTTAAAAGCCAAAAATATAATAACATCTGCCCTGGGAATGGATGAATATTTCAGGGTTTCAAATTGTAAGAGTGCTAAGGAAATGTGGGACACTCTTCGATTAACACATGAAGGAACTACGGATGTTAAAAGATCTAGGATAAATGCACTAACTCATGAGTATGAATTATTTAGAATGAATGCAAATGAAAATATTCAAAGCATGCAAAAGAGATTTACACATATAGTAAATCATCTAGCAGCCTTAGGAAAAGAATTTCAAAATGAGGATCTCATAAACAAGGTGCTAAGATGTTTAAGTAGAGAATGGAAACCCAAAGTAACGGCCATTTCTGAATCAAGAGATTTATCTAACATGTCCCTTGCCACTCTATTTGGAAAGTTGCAGGAACACGAGATGGAATTATTGAGATTACACCAACATGAAGAAAATGACAAGAAAAAGAAAGGAATTGCTCTTAAAGCATCATCCT
This sequence comes from Glycine max, assembly GCF_000004515.6. Lineage (NCBI taxonomy): Eukaryota > Viridiplantae > Streptophyta > Magnoliopsida > Fabales > Fabaceae > Glycine > Glycine max. Next base: position 22,270,770 of record NC_038253.2, read on the forward strand.
GAATTCAAGAAGAAAGTGATCAGGATAATGATCCAGATGATGATGATGATCTAAGTCTTTTTGTAAGAAGATTCAACAAGTTTCTTAAAGTAAGAGGGAATCAGAGGCGACCAAATTTTAAATCAAAGAGAAGGACAAAAAATTCATCCTCTACTCTAAAATGCTTTGAATGCAATCAACCTGGACATCTGAGGGTTGATTGTCCCATCTTCAAGAAAAAGATGGAAAAATCTGAAAAGAAAAATCATAGTGAAAAGAAACTGAAGAAAGCATACATCACATGGGATGAAAATGATATGGAATCTTCTGAAGATTCTGAAAATGAAGAGATAAATCTCTGCCTTATGGCTAAAAGTTACGAAAGTGATGAAGAGGTAACATCTTCAAATAACTTATCTATTTCTTTTGATGAATTGCAAGATGCATTTGCTGATTTGCATAAAGAATCAATTAAACTTGCAAAATTAGTTTCATCATCAAAGAAAACAATTTCAAATTTAGAAAATGAAATTTCGAAATTAAACAAAGAATTAGATCTTCTTAGAAATGAAGTCTCAATTTCTAAATCAAATGAAAAAGTTAATATCTCCACTATTAATGACAAGAAAATATCAGATTCTTGTAGTTGTTGTGATAAATATGTAAAAGAAATTAAAGAGTTAAAAAATTCACTTGCAAAATTTTCATATAGTAAAAATAATTTAGATGTTATATTAAGTAAACAAAGATATGTCTAATAAAAATGGACTAGGGTATAAATCTGAAAAACAACAAAAGTTTCATAAAAACTTTTCCACTTCCACACAAAAATGTAATTCTAATTCTATCACTTGTTTTTACTGTGGAAGAAGAGGACATGACATATCAACTTGCTACTTCAAGAAAAATTACAGTAACATTAAAATGATATGGGTCCCAAAAGGATCCTCAGTTTATACTAACATGCAAGGACCCAATAAAATTTGGGTACCTAAGTCAAAAACTTGATTATGCAGGTATCTTTGAGAAAGAAGTGGTACATAGATAGCGGATGCTCAAAACATATGACTGGAGATGCATCAAATTTTACACATATCTCTCCAAAGAAAAACGGGCATGTAACATATGGTGACAACAACAAAGGTAGAATCCTTGGAGTGGGTAAAATAGGTACAAATTCTTCAAACTCCATTGAAAATGTTCTACTTGTTGAAGGCCTTAAGCACAACCTGCTTAGTGTTAGTCAATTATGCGACAAAGGCTATCTAGTATCATTTGATTCTCAGAAATGTCTTATAGAACATAAGCATGACATTAATATAAAGCATGTAGGACATAGAGTCAATAATGTTTACATGATAGACTTAAGCATAAAACAAGAAAACAATCATTGTTTTCTTAGTAAAGATGATGATCCATGGTTATGGCATAAAAGAATTGCTCACATAAACATGGATCACTTAAATAAATTAATTTCAAAAGATTTAGTAGTTGGTTTGCCTAAATTGAAATTTGAAAAAGATAAACTATGTGATGCATGTCAAAAGGGCAAACAAACAAGAGTCTCATTCAAACCTAAAAATGTTGTTTCAACCACTCAACCTTTACAGTTATTGCATATGGATCTATTTGGTCCATCTAGAACCATGAGTTTTGGAGGAAATTACTATGCTCTAGTTATAGTTGATGATTTCTCTAGATATACTTGGACATTATTTATTACACATAAAAGTGATTCATTCCAAGCATTTAGGAAACTTGCTAAAGTCATACAAAACAAGAAAAATCTCAAGATTGCATCCATTAGAAGTGATCATGGGGGTGAATTTGAAAATAAAGATTTTGACTTATTTTGTGATGAACATGGTATTGAACATAATTTTTCTGCACCAAGAACCCCTCAACAAAATGGAGTTGTTGAGAGGAAAAATAGGTCATTGGAAGAAATTGCAAGAACTTTATTAAATGATACTTTTCTTCCAAAGTATTTTTGGGCTGAAGCGGTCAATACTGCATGTTACATCATGAATAGGGCCTTAATAAGACCTATTTTAAAAGAAAACCCCATATGAGTTATTTAATGGTAGAAAACCTAGAAAACCTAATATTTCTCATCTACATGTTTTTGGTTGCAAATGCTTTGTGCTCAATAATGGAAAAGATAATCTAGGAAAATTTGATGCAAAATCTGATGAAGGTATTTTTCTTGGATATTCATTACAAAGCAAAGCATATAGGATATTTAATAAAAGAACTATGAATATCGAGGAATCCATTCATGTTACCTTTGATGAATCTAATGCTATCTTTTCAAGAAAGAATATGCTAGATGACATTGAAGATTCTTTAGAACATATGAATATTGATGAACAAGATTCCAAAGGAAATGATAAAGGAAACAATGAAGATCCTCCAGAAGAAGTCAAATCCAATAATGAACTTCCAAGAGAATGGAAAGCTTCAAGAGATCATCCCCTCGACAACATTATTGGTGATATCTCAAAAGGGGTAACAACTAGACATTCTCTTAAAGATTTATGCAATAATATGGCTTTTGTATCTATGATTGAACCTAAAAATATAAAAGAAGCCATAGTAGATGATAATTGGATCATTGCCATGCAAGAAGAACTAAACCAATTTGAAAGAAACAATGTGTGGAAATTAGTAGAAAAACCTGAAAATTATTCTGTCATAAGAACAAAATGGGTTTTTAGAAATAAATTAGATGAACATGGTATAATTATTAGAAATAAAGCCAGGTTAGTAGCAAAAGGGTATAATCAAGAAGAAGGAATAGACTATGAAGAAACATATGCTCCTGTTGCAAGATTAGAAGCCATTAGAATGCTTTTGGCATATGCATCCATAATGGATTTTAAACTTTATCAAATGGATGTTAAGAGTGCCTTTCTAAATGGTTTAATTCAAGAAGAGGTATATGTTGAACAACCCCCTGGTTTTGAAATTCCTGATAAACCAAACCATGTTTATAAATTACAAAAGGCTCTTTATGGTTTGAAACAAGCCCCTAGGGCATGGTATGAACGCTTAAGCAATTTTCTTCTAGAAAAAGAATTCTCTAGAGGTAAAGTGGATACCACATTGTTCATAAAGAGAAAGAATAATGATATTTTGTTGGTTCAAATATATGTTGATGATATAATTTTTGGATCCACTAATGATTCATTGTGCAAGGAGTTTTCCCTTGATATGCAAAGTGAATTTGAAATGTCAATGATGGGAGAACTAAAGTACTTTCTGGGATTACAAATCAAGCAAACTCAAGAAGGTATATTCATCAATCAATCCAAGTACTACAAGGAATTGATCAAAAGATTTGGGATGGATAGTGCAAAACACATGTCCACACCTATGAGCACTAGTTGTTACTTAGATAAAGATGAATCGGGTCAGTCTATAGACATAAAACAATATCGAGGTATGATCGGATCTCTTCTTTATTTATCTGCTAGTAGACCTGATATTATGTTTAGTGTATGCATGTATGCTAGGTTTCAATCCAACCCCAAACAATCACATTTAAGTGCAGTAAAGAGAATCATGAGATATCTATTAGGGACAATCAATTTAGGATTATGGTATCCTAAGAATTCAACATGTAACTTAATAGGATATTCTGATTCTGATTTTGCCGGATCTAAAACTAATAGAAAAAGTACAAGTGGAACTTGTCAATTCATTGGATCGACTCTTGTTTCATGGCATAGTAAGAAACAAAATAGTGTTGCTTTATCTACCGCTGAAGCGGAGTTATCTCTGCCGGTAGTTGTTGTGCACAGATTTTATGGATGAAGCAACAATTATCTGACTATGGCATCATTCTTGATCGCATACCTATTAAGTGTGATAATACTAGTGCCATAAATCTATCCAAAAACCCAGTTCAACACTCTAGAACTAAACATATAGAGATTAGACACCACTTTCTTAGAGATCATGTCCTAAAGGGAGATTGTGTATTAGAGTTTGTTGATACTAAGAATCAACTTGCTGATATTTTCACAAAACCTCTCCCCAAGGAAGTGTTCTTCTCTATTACAAGAGAATTAGGTCTCTTAGATGTAAGAGATTTAGAAAAATAGGGATTGATTGATTGATTGATTGATTTACTCTTATTTATTGTTTGTAGATTAATTTGTTTGTTTGATCTTGTTTGAATTCTTGTTTTTATGATAGAATTTATGATTTCTTGTGTATATAATAATTGAATGATTAAATTTAGTGTATTAGTAGTGAAAAGTAATCATATAGGATATATTTTAGCATAAACATAGATATTCTCTTAAGAAACTAGCCTAGGATAGGCTCTAGTAATCGATTACCATCCAGTGTAATCGATTACACTAGAACAGATGGCCTGTAATCGATTACAGTATTCATGTAATCGATTACCAGTAGGCTGCCTCCTCCTGTAATCGATTACCATTACTTGTAATCGATTACCACGCGTCCTGCTCTATAAATATCACATTTTCAGAAATCTCCTGCGCAGCCCCTTCCTCCTTGCGCCGTACCTCCATTCCCAAACCTCCAAACCTTCCTCTCTCACTCATTTCTTCATCAAATCGACTCCTGTAAAGTGCAATCTTCTTCTTTTTCATTTTTCTTTTGATTTCACCGATTAAAATCTACAAAAACTCCCTCAAATGGCAGAATCGTCAAAGAAACGAAAGGGTTCTTCCGCCTCCGCTTCGGCTTCAAGAGCTCATCGTTCTGGAGCCACTAGCGCATCCACAGCACCAATTCCACCCTCATTGTCCTCTTCCCCAGTGTTTTCTTCAGATGAACAGCAGAAACGGTACTCCAATCTTTTCTCATCTCGTTCCATTATCGACCCTAAGTTTATTGATATGGAATTCTTTTCTGCTGAAACCTTTGATTGCATTCAAGCCTTTCAGAACTTAGGTCTTCTACCTTTTATGTCATTACAATTGCCTATTTATCCTGAATTGGTTAAAGCTTTTTATTGTAATCTTGAAATTCAGGACAGCACTCTGATTTCTGAAATTTTTGGGATAAAAATGGTCATTGACCAATCCCTTTTCTATGACTTAACCAAATTACCCAGTGACGGTGTACCATTTGAAGGCACACTGAATGACGACTGGAAATTTGATTTCTCTGCCCATGATGCCCGCCAGTTGGTTTGCACCAACAATGCGGATATGACCGGACGTCTTCTTGCTGGGTCATTGGCTTTTGAAAGCCGCATCCTTCACTATTTAATTGTGCATATTTTGCTTCCACGATCTTCCAACCTTGCCCAGGTTTCTGAGGAAGATCTAATTATCATGTGGGCCTTTCATACAGGGCGTCAACTTGATTGGGCACACTTAGTTAGATATCGCATGCATAAGGCATTGCGATTAAATGCTCCACTACCATATCCACAGCTTGTCACTCTCTTTTTCCGCCATTTTCAAATTCCTCTTGATTCTGAACCTTACGTTCCAATCAAGAGATCCTTTTTAATTGGTGCTGCTGTGATTGCTTCTTTTGGTTACCGCAAAGAGCATGATGGCTCTTGGGTCAAAAAGGGTGCTCCACCCGCTGATGATGAAGGCAACTTACTAGTTGAAGATAATTCCTCTCTTCTTCGAAAGCTTTTGGAAAAGTTCGATGGTCTTCAGACTTTTGTTGGTGACAAGTTTGATACTATGGAATTGCAAGTCGACATGCGGTTTGATGCCATGGAATCAAGGATCACCAAAGTTGAAGAAGATGTCTCCTTCATCCGTACTTGCTTTGATCCACCACCACCGCCTCCATCATCCTCTTAGCTTATATGTTATTATTAAGACTAAGTATTATTAGTGGTTAAGTATTATTAGTATTTTGTTTTATCGTCGTGTATTTGGCTTTTTATTGCTCTAGTTATGGTAATCTTGCACTATAATTATATTTCTAGACGTTGCTTTTATTGATTATGACAATGTATGGATTTATTTTGGTTTAATGGTTGGCTTTGTTTGGATATTTATTGTGTTAATGTTTGGATATTGATTGCCTTGCTCTAGTTCTTTTTGATGTTGCCAAAGGGGGAGAGAACTTGGGAGAGAACATGGGTTAGAAATCAATTAGAAATTTAGAAATTTATCGTTAAGAAAAGTTAGGCATACATGCCAAAAGATAGGGGGAGTAAGGGTTGTGTGAACGTGCTATCATCTTGCATATAGCTTGTCTTGATTTCAGGTATTGTCATCATCAAAAAGGGGGAGATTGTAGAATAAAGGATCAAGATGAATGTTTTGATGATGCCAAAGGATTACATGATTCATATGCTTCTCAAAGATTTACTCAAGACAAAGCAATTAGAGATAATCAAGATGGATGATCAAGACAGTCTATAGAGTCTTAGAAAGGATATTAAAATGGAAGGGAATTCCAATTGGATTAGCAAAAGGTTTGGCCAAGAATTTTAAGTTAAAAAAAGTGTTTTTCAACAAATTTACTCTCTGGTAATCGATTACCAGAGGATGTAATCGATTACCAGTGGCCAAAACTGATTTACAACAGCTATTAAAATTTGAATTCAAAATTTGCACTGTGTAATCGATTACACATATATGGTAATCGATTACCAACAGTTTCTGAACGTTTTAATTCAAATTCTAAAGAGTGTAATCGATTACACACTTATTGTAATCGATTACCAGAGGAGTTTTTCAGAAAACATTCTCAACAGTCACATCTTTTCATGTGGTTATTGAATGGCTATCATAGGCCTATATATGTGTGACTTGAGACACGATTTTGACAGAGATTTTCAGAACAACAAGTGTTTATCCTCTCAAAGAGCAAAATCATTTTATCCTCTTAAGAATTCCTTGGCCAATTCAATTGCAATTCATTAAAAAATTATTTGAGCGCTCAATCTGTAAAATCTATCTCTTTCTAGAGAGATTCATTCTTCTTCTTCTACTCATTCTCTAAGAGATTAAGAGACCGTGGGTCTCTTGTTGTAAAGGAATTCTAAACACAAAGGAAGGATTGTCCTTGTGTGTTTAGAACTTGTAAAAGGAATTTACAAGATAGTGGAACTCTCAAGCGGGTTGCTTGGGGACTGGACGTAGGCACAAGGGTGTGGTCGAACCAGTATAAATCTGAGTTTGCACTTTCTCTTCCCTTAATCTCCTTTGTTTATTATTGCTTTACATTCATATTCAAATTGTTTTATTTGAATTAATATTTAATAAGTTCATTGTTAAGGGAATCTATAACTTGAAAAGAAAGTGAAATAAATTTTTAATTGGGGAAGTAGTTTGGGATATCTTAATTCAACCCCCCCCCCCCCCCCCCATTCTTAAGATATCTGAGGCCACTTGTCTAACATACGCTATATCATAAATTGAGAATATAAAAGTGTAATTATAGGATTATTTTTATATTTAAATGTATTTCAGTATATTTTTTTTTATAAAACCATTGGTTTATTTCAAGAGATATTATATTGAAATGTACTGTAAACAAATTTTTTTCTTGAAAGATACACAATTTTTTTTATCAATGGTGTTTGTATTTTTTATATAAAAAAAATCCTCATTTTTTTTAATTTGAAGATATAAAATACTTTATTTTAAAACAATTAAATATTTTGTGTATGTTGCCTTCATTCGTATTTAGATTCATCAGTCACACAAGGATAAATACATTTGCTAGTTTTTTAATAATGATTTGTTTTTTGATGTCAAGAGTCTTATAGATGTTTATATTTAAATTTGATGTATGCAAATTTTATATCAATGATATTTAAATTTTTCAATCAAAATATCCTTCATTTTTTTTAATTTGAAAGTATAAAAAATATATTTTTAAACTATTATATATTCTATTTTGTTGTGCTAATTCATATTTATATCCATCCATAACATGGGTATCCTTTGTAGGGCAAATTTATTTGGATGTTTTTTTTATGTCAAGAGGCTGTTAGTTATTTGTGTTTAAATTTAATGTATATGACTTTTATATGAATGATTTTTAATTTCTTTTTATATCAAAATATTCTTATTTTTTTAATTTGACAGTATAAAAAATTATATTTTTAAAACTATTATATATTCTATTTATATGACGGTAATTCATATATTATATGTGCATTGCACAGACACCATATTAGGGAGTACTTCACACATTATCAATGGACCTCTTTGAGGACAAACAAAGAGAGGCATTGTTAGCATTTTTCCAGAACTTGCGCTTGTGGTCTTTTGGTGATTGAAAGGTTATGCTAGAGTCAGAGCCAGAGTCATGGCTAGGTTCCTTTGGAAATGGGTGCACACAAAACGAGAAAAAGATGTGTTAGCATACATAAAAATTCAATTATTTGAAATAAGATTTTCAATTGAAGAGTTGAATAAGTTTTTCAAGTTGACTAGATATTTATCCTTTGAAAGTAAATGAAATTCAATGATCCTCATAAAAATTTAATATTAATATTTTCTCAATTAAATACATCTCATAATGGGGAGGTGTCGTTATAACATTGTCCTGTATCAGTCAAAAATAAAAAAAAAATCCCAAAAAAAAGCATATTGTCTATATCCACATTTCAAAAACAATATAGTCATATTTGTCTATATACATGACTAGATAACAACTACCCATGTCCCCATGGTCGCTAGGCAGTTACACTACTGTAAAAATAGTATTTTACGGTGTGCAATTAAAGTCGTTTTCTGGAAACCGTCTAAAAATAAAAAGCAGTGACAAATTTGTAAATAAAAGGAGATGAATGACGACAGTTTTACAAAAAACGGCATTGTTGGCACTTTTTTGCTTTTGACCCATGACGGTTTTTTGTAGGCGCATTCATTTGTTGCTCCCTCTCCATCCCTCAATTCCTCCAAACCCTCTTTCTCACTCTCACTACTCTGTCTCCACCTTCCATGCCCTCTCAGTAGAACACATCTGTTCCAGCGAAGCCCCTCTCCGCCAAAACCCTCACCTCCCACTACTCCCTCGACCCTTATCTCGTCTCCAAGATCACCAACATGGTCACGCACCTCCTGAACACCAAGCTCTACCCTGAATTCATCAAGATCCGCATTGGAAGTCGCCACCTCCTCGAAGCCACACAAACCTTCGAGGAACTCATTTCGCCTCCCAATATGTGAGGCGCCATCGATACCACTCCCGTCCATCTCCATAATAACCCTAAAAGGTATAAAAGGAACAAGATTATTATGTTAGATATATCATTAGCAGCATGAAAATCCTGACCTTTTCACGTCTCATCCTTGAATATTTTTTGGATAGGGATGCTGGTATTATTTCTCATTCTTAGTGTGATTTGATTTATTTGCTAGAACCAGCTTTTTTTATTTTTTGTCAAGGATTGTTGTTTGGAAACCTTCACTCTTCCACTTGTTCTTTTTCCAACCATATAGTTTAAAACTTACTAATGTTTAAGTTTCTTGTTAAGTAAATGGCCCTTGCAAAAGAGGCTAAGAAGGAAACAGAACATGGCCCTTGCAAAAGAACTTATGGGTTTTTCCTCATTTGTTTCTGCTTCCTACAAAGTGTTTCTGCACAACAAGCATGGCACCTTCTGGGTCAATACTATCTTGCTTCCTTCGGATAACACAAGAGTTGTGAGGTTGAGGAAGGGAGCAAAGTTTCCGATGGCAGCTATTAGTGAGGATTTGATAAAGACCACACTGACAGTGCATGCAGAGAAACCAGTACAATTCAAAGTCAGAGCGGCGGTGATAGTGAGGAATAAAATCAAATAGGATTTCAAAGAGACTATCTTGAAGCATTTGGATGCCATCAATGATAGGATAGGAACAAGAAACATTGTGCTGGAGCTTATTAGCACCGAGATTGATCCAAGTAAGCCAGCCTTTCACAACTCACCATTCGAATCATTTTCTTTTTCAAGCTAGGTGTCAAAAATTGACCATTTTATAAAAAAAAGGTCCTTTAATTTTCTTCTATCATTTTAATGACTCTTAGAAAGGATATTCTTTTCTAACAAGGTAACTAACCAACCAGTAATTTTCCAACTTGGGCATAGTTAGTGTTAGTAGTGCTGCTGAGATTTACTTCATTCAGTAGAGATCCAATATTTTCAAGTCTATGGCGCATGAGATCCAACCTATGGGAATTCTGACCCTTGATGAAAAATTTCTTGCACCGATCTTTTGACTTTGTTCCTACATGCCGTAGAATCATCCTAAAATCCTTGCCAAAAGACGATACAGCCTGAAGAAAGGCTGCCTTCTCCTCATCTGTCCACTCACAAGTTTCATCATCAATATCCCAACAAGTAATGTCAGGTGGTTACAGGTTGTTGGCATGACAACATTTTGTAGCCTCAGGTGAAAGAGAATCACATCTCAATCAATGCATCAACTGCAACCCTCTCACTTTCATCGGATTTCCTCCAAAGGTGGAGTCTTCCTGAACGCGTTCTTTGGTTAACTGCAGCACCGCACACCATCGCTGGAGTTTTAATCAATTTCTTCTGTGAATCAACATTTGCTTTACGATTTCCTTTTTTAACCCAATCCCTTCACGGTAGTTGTGGATGTTTTTGACTTCTGACTTTTACAACCCATCTTCTTCTTCTTTTTCTTCTTATCTTTCTCTAAACAATTGGTCTTATGATCTTTGTAGTAGAGTTCAACACAGTCAGCAGTTGTCTTGTGGTCAAGGAAGGAAGCAATTTTTTAAAATCTTTTTCAAAGGCTGCCAATTTCTCGGAGAAAATATTTCTCTCCTCTAATGTCCAACAGTTGATCATAGCTCCTTCTCTCTCAACTGCCAATGGATCTTCAACCAGCTCATTACTAGAATTGAACATTGAAAACATTTTATCCTTTTGATCCAAAATTAATGCTGGCATCTCCAAGATTTTTCTGTTAACTTCATCTTGGGGTTTTGAAAGTAGTTGGCTTGTATAATTTATCATCTAAGATGTTGGAACTAAGCTTATCTGATTTCCTTTTGCAAAAACGGAAGGAAATAAAGACACAACCAAGGGAAGTATAGTTATTATCATAACAATAATGCTAAATTAGGAACAAAACACCCATTTAAATGTAAACATCACGAGCAATATAATAAAAACAAGTATCAATAGCACAATGAAGCATTATATGGCTACCTTTAGAAACACTGTAATGGCATGACTGGTGAGAAAGTGCTTCTACAGAGACAATACCGGCAATAATGAATCAACAACTCTGTAGGATTTCAACTTGGGATGTTTAGAGTCAC
>NC_038253.2:22283949-22326589 GCF_000004515.6 Glycine max
CAACCATCAGTGTCCACCAGTTTAGACTCACTGTTTTATGTATTAGAAATGATGGTTTTATCTTGATGATCAAATTCTCTATTAATTTCCCTCGATTCATTTAAGTCAGCTGATCGATTCCTGGCTTCCACAGGTTTGGATTTATCATGGCTCAAGTTCGTGCCAGATGAAGACTGCTCATCATTTGTTTTGGTGCCTGACTTATCATTGCCAATGACTGATTCCTTAAAGTTAGTTGAAAGATTCCTAGCTTCCATAGGTTTGGATTTATCACGGCTCGAGTTCGCGGCAGATGAAGGCTGGTCATCATTTGTTTTTGTATCTAACTTATCATTGTCAGCGGCTGAATCTCCCTCCACAATGTGTGCATCGTTAGTGTAAGTACTCATGCCAATATCTATTTCATTCAGTAGAGATCCAATATTTTCAAGTCTATGGCGCATGAGATCCAACCTATGGGATTTCTGACCCTTGATGAAAAATTTCTTGCACCAATCTTTGGACTTTGTTCCTACATGCCGTAGAATCATCCTTAAATCCTTGCCGAAAGATGATACAGCCTGAAGAAAGGCTGCCTTCTCCTCATCTGTCCACTCACAAGTTCCATCATCAATATCCCAACAAGTAATGTCAGGTGGTTACAAGTTGTTGCCATGACAACGTTTTGTAGCCTCAGGTGAAAGAAAATCACACATATCAATCAATGCATCAACTGCAACCCTCTCACTTTCATCGTATTTCCTCCAAAGATGGAGTCTTCTTGAACGCGTTCTTTGGTTAACTGCAGCACCGCACACCATCGCTGGAGTTTTAATCAATTTCTTTTGTGAATCAACATTTGCTTTATGATTTCCTTTTTTAACCCAATCCCTTCATGGTAGATGTGGATGTTTTTGACTTCTGACTTTTACAACCCATCATCTTCTTATCTTTCTGTAAACAATTGGTCTTATGATCTTTGTAGTAGAGTTCAACACAGTCAGCAGTTGTCTTGTGGTCAAGGAAGGAAGTAATTTTTTGAAAATCTTTTTCAAAGGCTGCCAATTTCTTGGAGAAAATATTTCTCTCCTCTAATGTCCAATGGTTGATCATAACTCCTTCTCTCTCAACTGCCAATGGATCTTCAACCAGCTCATTACTAGAATTGAACATTTGAAAACATTTTATCCTTTTGATCCAAAATTAATGCTGGCATCTCCAAGATTTTTCTGTTAACTTCATCTTGGGGTTTTGAAAGTAGTTGGCTTGTATAATTTATCATCTAAGATGTTGGAACTAAGCTTATCTAATTTCCTTTTGCAAAAACGGAAGGAAATAAAGACACAACCAAGGGAAGTATAGTTATTATCATAACAATAATGCTAAATTAGGAACAAAAAACCCATTTAAATGTAAACATCATGATATCTGGACATTTTGATGCAATCCTATCCCCCAAGGGTATTGGATAGAAGACTCCAAGAAGATTGGACCAGGAATGCAGGAGAAGGCCCTAGGATTGTCATGAGCCTTAGGATACATTTTGGGCCCATGGGCTAAGTATGAACCCACTTATCTTTGTACATATAAGATTAATATTTCATTATTTTTGGGCTTTGTATTTAGTGTTCCATAGTGTAGGGAGGTTACCCTAATAATGTTGGATTTTTCAACCCTTGTATTTTAGGGCACCTAGACTAGTTTTTGTAATAGGGATAGTATTGTAATTTCATATGCATTAAGTGCACTATTTGATGTGTGTGTTGAGAGAGAAATTTAATTGAATAGGGAGAAGCCCAATCCAATAGAATTTTAGTCTAGCCTAGGGGAGAGGTGAGCATTTGCTTGCAACACCCCATTGCCACATCATATAGTCATACTTTGTTCATGTTCTTCATGTTTTACATGCCTCATGACACCTAAGTACACTTAGCGGAGAATCTTGGACTTGATCTTGGATTAGTGGGCTGAACCATAGCTGAAATCCACTAATCATAATTAGTAAAATTTAGGCTCCACAAATTCAAATTCAAATTCAAATTTCCCTCCAATTTTGTGTGACACTTATGCTATAAATAGAAGCCTTGTGTGTGCATTTTTTCAACTTTGAACATTTGAAAATTACACTTCAAAGTTCAAACCTCATTTGAGGCATAAATTTTGTACCCCTTATCTCCCTCTCCCTCCACTCATCTTTTCCTACCTTCAAGCTCTTATCCATGACTTCCTATGGTGGTGAGCTTATTCTTGACTCATATTCTACTTGAAGTGACATCTCCAATCACCTTTCCTGCTTCTCCATTCTGTTGTTATTGATCTTCAAGAAGCAAAGGAGTCTATTAACGAAGAAGATCCATCACATTTGGCTTCGTCCTTGTCTAAAATAGTGTTGGTTCCACTTAAAAAATAGCATTGAACTTTAAAAAATTAGGGGCAAATATGGGTTTGTACTCCTGTTCACCATCATGGCCGTGGTGGCTATTTTTTTTCTTACCCCTTCAGTTCATCAGGAAAAAGAAATCCTAACTAATCTAGAGTTCAACAATGAGGCAGGTAAACCTTGACCAAGAATTATTTCCACCAATGATCGAACTCGGGTAGTATCTATTGTAGTTGTTTTGACTTTGGGCATAATGACTAACCCCAAAATAAGATGTGAATGAACTTTAGCACGACCAAATTTTTGAGCATGATTGCTTTTTGTAATCAAGTACTCTTTAAAATTCTTTCATAGTTCTTTACACATTGAAAATAGTGGCAATCTTGCTTCCCATGATAGTGTTCTCAAAGTCGGCTGCTACATGCTGATATCCATGATTGATAATCAGGAGAACCACACTACAAAAGCTATTTGTTGTAGTTTGAGTTAGAGAGCCCTAGGACATATACACATCATACCAAAATTCCATATTTCCAAATATCGGCTTGAGTTTCATAACTTACAGTTGGATTCTAAAATTTCACCATGATGGGCATCCCTATTGCCCATGCGGGTGCTGGCTGTGCACTAATTCCCTTACTAGTCTGTGGTAAACCCTGCAATTCCACCAATGTCCCACCCTTGCCGCTTGTTTGCAACTAAGAGACATATTGAAAAGCTTTGATACCAATTGAGAAGAACATCTTCAAAATCACATTACAAGTTAGTTTTGTAATTGGCTTTATAAACACTAGACCAGAATCCCATGCTTTCAACGTAGGACTCAAGTCTCATGCCTAGGAATTGGATCCTACCAGAGTTGCTTGATTCATTATCACTGCTAATGTCACTATAGAAGCTCTTTGTCACCTGTCATGCCATTACAATGTTTCTAAAGGTAGCCATATAAGGCTGCATTCTGCTATTGATACTTGTTTTTATTGTATTGGCTTATGATGTTTACATGTAAATGGATGTTCTATTCCTTATTTTGCTATATTGTTATGATAATAACAATACTTCCCTTGTTTGTGTCTTTATTTCCTTCTCTTTTTGCAGCAAGAAATCAGATAAGCTTAGTTCTAACATATGAGATGATAAATTATGCAAGCCAACTGCTTTCAAAACCCCAAGATTTTCTACCTTTGGAAAAGATTTTTGAAAAATTGCTTCTTTCCTTGAAAAACTGCAGCTAACCTAAGAACGCATTTAGGAAGACTCCTCCTTTGGAGGAAATCCAAGGAAAGTGAGAGGGTTGCAGTTGATGCATTCATTGATATGTGTGATTCTCTTTCACCTGAGGCTACAACGCTGCCATGCCAACAACATGTGACACATGACATTACTCGTCGGGATATTGATGATGGAACTTAAGAGTGGACAAATGAGGAGAAGGCAGCCTTTCTTCAGGCTGTATCATCTTTCGGCGATGATTTTAGGATGATTGCACAGCATATAGGAACAAAGTCCAAAGATCAGTGCAAGAAATTTTTCATCAAGGGTCACAAATCCCATAGGTTGGATCTCATCCACCACAGACTTGAAAATATTGGATCTCTACTAAATGAAGTAAATCTCAGCAGCAGTACTAACACTAACTATGCCCATGTTGGGGAGGCAGATTCAGTTATTGACAATGATAAGTCAGGCACAAAAACAAATGATGGCCAGCCTTCATCTGTCATGAACTCGAGCCGTGATAAATCCAAACCTATGGTGTTGATGTATGTTGTAATTCAGTTAGTCAGTTAGTTAGTTAGGAGTTAATTAGTTTGACAGCTATGAAGGTAGTTATAGTTACATGTGCAGTGTATAAAAATAATAGTGATCATGAATGAGATGATGAGAATGCAGAAGTTTTATTCAGAATTCTAAGTTCCTTCTATTTTCTCAATCAATTCTTTCATCTTCTCTTATTCTCTAACATAGAGTGAGTGAGTGCATAGTGTGAGTGTGTGTGAAGAGCTTCTTTGTTCCAACAACTGGTATTCAGAGCAGAGGTTCAAGATCCTTGGATACTGAAATTGAGATGGCTTCCTCGAATGGAAATTTTCCAGCATCTATGCATGTTCTCAAAGGCAAGAACTATGATGATTGGTCTCAGATGAAGGTAATCTTTCGATTTCAAGATGTGACAGAAGTGGTTCAAGAACTTGACAGGAACCCAACTGATGCACAGAAGGTGGCTCATCGTTATTTGATGAAAAGAGATGCAAAGGCATTGTTCATTATTCATCCGTGTGTAGATGCAGATAATTTTCAGAAAATTAGATCTGCTGATATTGCAAAGAAGGCATGGGATACTCTAGAGAAATCCTATGCAGGGGATAGCAAACTCAAGAAGCTGAAGTTGCAGACCTTGAGAAGGCAGTATGAACTTCTACAAATGAGTGATCAAGAAAGCATTGGTGAGTTCTTTTCTCGAATCTTGGCAATTACAAATCAAATGAATGCTTATGGTGACAAGCAATCCGACTTGGGGATCATTGACAAGGTATTGAGAACCTTGAGACCCAGATTCGATCATATAGTGGTGGCAATTGAGCAAGGCCAGAATCTTGAAGAAATGAAGATTGAAGAACTGCAAGGAATTCTTGAAGCTCAAGAGATGAGGCTCAATGAAAGAAATTCACAAAGATCAGCTGAGCAAGCTATTCAAGCCCAAACAACCAAAGGGAACAACTATGATGGTGGCAAGAATAAGAAGGGAAAGGGAAAGTGGAAGAACAATAAGTGGAAGGGGTCAAGTGAAGGCTCCAGCAGTTCTAGAAATCATAACCAGAATGAAGAAACAGACAAGAAAGGTGGAGGGAATCACAAAGTGGGTAAGAAGAAATTCAACAAGAAAGGGATTCAGTGTTATAACTGTCAAAAATGGGGACATTTTGCAGATGAATGCAGAAATAAAAGGGTTCCAAGAAATGCAGATGAGGCTCAATTGGCAGAAGATGAGGATTTTGACTCTGATAAAGTGTTACTAATGGCAACAACAAACTCAGAAGAAGACAATGTTAATCTGTGGTATCTTGACACAGGCTGTTCCAATCACATGACTGGACATAGAGAGTGGTTTGTAAACGTTGATGATAAGGTGAAGAGCAAGATCAAGTTTGCTGATAACAGCTCTGTAACTGCAGAAGGCATTGGAAAGGTGATGATTCAGAGGAAGGATGGACAACACTCATTTATCAATGATGTGCTATATGTTCCCAATATGAAGAATAATTTGTTGAGTTTGGGACAGTTACTAGAAAAGGGCTACTCAATGCAGATGGAGGACAGTCAAATGAAGATATTTGATAGCAAGAGGAGGTTGATTCTAAAGGCCTCTTTGTCAAGAAACAGAACATTCAAGATTGGAATTCAGATTGTAGAATTTCAATGGTTGGCTGCTTCCATATGTGATGAAAGTTGAATGTGGCATCACAGGTTTGGTCATCTAAATTTCTGGAGTTTAAGTGAATTGAAAAGTAAGAAAATGGTTCATGGCCTTCCCCAAATTGAGATATGAAAACAATTATGTGTTGAGTGATGTGTGTCAAAGCAACCAAGGAATTCTTTCAAGTTAGAAATTCCAATCAGATCCAAAAGAAAGCTTGAAGTTATCTATTCTGATGTGTGTGGTCCTTTTGAAGTGAAATCCCTAGGAGGTAACAGTTACTTTGTGTCATTCATTAATGAATTTACTAGAAAAATGTGGATCTATTTCATTAATTAGAAAAGTGAAGTGTTTAACATTTTTAAGAAGTTTAAGCTGTTGAGTGAAAAGCAAAGTGATAAGGTAATCAAGATGCTTAGAACAAATGGAGGTGGTGAGTATAACTCACATGTATTTCAAGTATTTTGTGATGAAGAGGGGATAATTCATGAAGTGACATCTCCCTATACACCTCAGCATAATGGTGTTACTGAGAGAAGAAACAGAACCATTTTGAACATGACCAGGAGCATGATGAAAGGGAAGGGAATGCCTCATTATTTCTGGGGAGAGGCAACTTCTACTGCTGTGTATATTCTGAACAGGTGTCTCACTAAGAGATTGCAGGGATACACACCTGAAGAAGCATGGTCAGAAAAGAAGCCTAGTGTGAGTCATTTCAGAATATTTCGTTCACTGTGTTTTAGGCATGTGCCTGAGCAAAACAAAAAGAAACTTGATGATAAGGCTGAACCAATGATACTCATTGGATATCATCCAATTGGTGCCTACAAGCTGTATGATCCTAGAATGAGGAAGGTTGTGATTAGCAGAGATGTCTTGATAGATGAAACAAAGGGCTGGAATTGGGAAATAAATGCTGTTGATAATGGTGAAGGAAAGGTGATTGTGAACCTTGTGGACAAACAAAGTGAAGAGGATGTACCATCATGTGGAGAGCAACTCAGAAAGGTCACAAAGAGAGAGACAAGTACCACAAACACTCAGAGAATATGAATTGTATCATGATACAACAATCAATGCAGAAGGGGATTTTGTGCACTTTGCTCTACTTGCTGAATCAGAACCAATGCGTCATGATGAAGCCTCACAAAGTTCACATTGGAGAGCAGCTATGGAAGAAGAATTGAGATCAATTGAGAAGAATAAGACTTGGGAGTTAGTACATTTACCTCAAGGAAAAAGACCAATTGATGTGCAGTGTGTCTATAAGACTAAAGTAAAGTAAAGCCTAATGGAGATGTGTCCAAGTATAAGGCAAGATTAGTAGCAAGGGGATTTTTGCAAAGACATGGCTTGGATTACAATGAGGTTTTCGCTCCAGTTGCAAGACTTGAAACTATTAGGCTCATTGTGGCAGCTGTTTGCAATAGAAACTGGTCTCTATATCAACTGGATGTGAAGTCAGCATTTTTGAATGGGCCACTTGAAGAAGAAGTCTACATAACTCAACCACCTGGTTATATAGTTGTAGGACAAGAGGATAAAGTCTACAAGTTGAATAAGGCATTATATGGCCTCAAGCAAGCTCCTAGAGCCTGGAATATGAAAATTGATAGCTTCCTAGTCCAGCAGAATTTCACCAAGTGCACTACTGAGCATGGAGTTTATGTCATAAACACAGATTCTGGTGAGTTTTTGATAATATGTCTCTATGTAGATGATTTGCTAGTGACTGATAGTAGTAAAGAAGATATAAGAGTGTTCAAAGGAAGAATAATGGATGAATTTAAGATGTCTGATCATGGTGAACTATCATACTTCCTAGGTATTGAATTTGTTTCTACCAGTAAAGGGATTTTCATGCATCAAAAGAAGTATGCAGAAGACATCCTAAAGAGGTTCAATATGATGGATTGCAATTCTGTTATCACACCAACTGAAACTGGAATTATGTTGCAAATAGATGGGGATGAGAAAGAAGTTGATCCTACCTTGTACAAGCAAATTGTAGGCTCATTGAGGTACCTATGTAACACCAGACCTGATATTGCCTATTGTGTTGGGTTGATAAGCAGGTTTATGGAGAAACCAAAGACATCTCACTTCTTGGCAGCAAAGAGGATTCTGAGGTATGTGAAAGGAACATTGGATCTTGGCATTTTATATCCTTACAGTCAGAAGAATATAGAAGAAGAAGTGTTTGGTTATAGTGATTCAGATTGGTGTGGTGATAAGGATGATAGGAAAAACACTACTGGTTATGTTTTCAAATTTGGAACATCACCAATCTCTTGGTGCTCAAAGAAGCAGAGTGTAGTTGCTTTGTCAACATGTGAAGTAGAATATATTGCTGCTGCTATGGTAGCCTATCAAGCTCTATGGCTGGAAGCTTTAATGGAAGAACTAAACTTGAGAAATTGCAGTCCTATGAGGTTGTTGATGGATAACAAATCAGCAATTGATTTAGCTAAGCATCCTGTGGCACATGGCAGGAGTAAACATATTGAAACCAAGTTTCATTTCCTGCGTGATCAAGTGAGTAAGGAGAAGCTTGAATTGAAGTTTTGCAGGTCTGAAGATCAAGTTGCAGACATATTAACTAAGCCATTGAAGTCTATCAAATTCAAGGAATTGAGAGACAAGTTAGGAGTGACATCCTTGACAAATTTGAATTAAGGAGGGATGTTGATCTATTCTGTAATTCAGTTAGTTAGTTAGGAGTTAGTTAGTTTGACAGTTGTGAAGGTAGTTATAGTTACATGTGCAGTGTATAAAAATAATAGTGATCATGAATGAGATGATGAGAATGCAGAAGTTTTATTCAGAATTCTAAGTTCCTTCTATTTTCTCAATCAATTCTTTCATCTTCTCTTATTCTCTAACATAGAGTGAGTGAGTGCATAGTTTGTGTGTGAAGAGCTTCTTTGTTCCAACATATGGAAGCCATGAATCTTTCAGCTTAGTTTAAGGAATCAGTTATTGGCAATGATAAGTCAGGCACCAAAACAAATGATGAGCAGCCTTCATCTACCATGAACTCGAGCCATGATAAATCCAAACCTGTGGAAGCCAGGAATCGGTCACCTGACTTAAATGAATCAAAGGAAATTAATAGAGAATTTGATCATCGAGATAAAAACATGATTTCTAACACATATAATGGTGAGTGTAAAATGGCGGGCACTGATGGTTGTGGGGTTGTCTCGTACCATTCTGATAAGTTGAGTTCAGTCAAGGACAAGAGAGCTACAATGATGTCGGATATCATAGAAGTCAGAAAAGAGAAAGTGGGAGATGCAGTTACAGAATTGGTGTTGTCAGCTTCTGAGATAATTGAACCATGTCACTCTCATTTTGTTGCTGAGGATAAACTATTTGTGATGTTGATGTCATTTCCTACACGACTCGATGATAAAGATGGTAAACATGGAGGTGATATTGATGATGATGTGGTTGAATTGAAAAGCCAAAGCCATGATTCAAACACAAAAGCAAATACATGGCTATCATCTATGGTAAACATGGACTGTCTTTGAAGAAGTCTATTAAAAAACAAGTGAATATGGATATGAGCTGTCTCGGTACAGTAACTGAACCAACTCTTTTGTCTCAAAAGATTCAAAAAACTAATGACCACCACAGAACATAGTTGCTGTGTTCGTCAATTTCAGAAAAAACACCTGCTAATCGTATTGTTCTCAAACTGTTTGGGAAGACAATAACCATTCCTTCATCCACTCAGAGGCGAGATTCAAGTGAGGATGCAAAGCATTTTATTGGGGGAAAAAAAAAAAAAGAGGAGTAGATGCAAAGCACCCCCCAAGAAGGGTATTTACCCTCTGTTTACCCTTGTGGAAAATGTTATCTTTGTCACACCCTATTATTGTATAGCTTTTATTAGTTAAAAACTTATTTGAAACCATATATTATGAGTGAAACTCATTAAATAAGAAGAGACTTGTTAAGTGTTATAATTTCTAATGAATTTCAATCAATAATAAAGACCATGTTACTGTTATTTCTGTTTCTGTATATAATACAATAATGATGGACAATTTGATGGGTTCTTAAAGTCTGATGAAGCAGCAACTTTCTATTTGTTGTATTGGATAGTTATACAGAAATAATCATTCAATTTCTATATTTTCCCGGTTATCATTCAATTTCTCTATCTCTCTCTTTGATGTCTTCTACTATGTCTTAGTTATAACTAGATTTAATCAATATGTCTGCAATCAAGAAATGTAATTTCAGACTTTGGTCTTTGAACTAAAGAATCATCTCCATTGTTTGTTTGTTAATTGCACATGTTATTGAAAGAAGCGAGTTGGCTTGAGGCATTCACATTCCACAACACAACTCGATATGTGGTTTCACCAGAATTTTAGCTTTGATCTTATGAAATTGCAAATGGATCTTGATTTCTCAATGGTTTCAAGGGATGATTATGATATGGTTGTGCAAAAACCATGCCGTAAAGTATATATTTCTTAGTTAAAAAAAAATGACACTCTTCTATGCATTTTCACTTTGATTTGTTCTTCATAGGTCACAATTCTTTCGGTTCAGTTCTCTCACACACACCTTAAATTTCAAGGGTTTTGGTTTTGTTCTTACGTTTAGCTTCTAACTTTAGTTGCTTATCCTTTTTTTTGCTTTTTTTTTCTCTTTTCTGCTAAAATTACTATTTGATCTTACTTTGTTTTGAAGGATTTGTACTTGATTTATGCACATTTTTTTTATCAATACTATTTGATTATTAATTTTTAGTTTATATTTTTTAGATCCCTTTGTTGCTCACAACTCTGAACAAGCTTGGCACAATGTTGATAACAAGACAAACTTCAATTGCTTCATTTTGGTGACAACTTTATTTTCATCCAAATGATTTTTTTGCATGAGAAGGTTTTAAATGGGAAAAAATTAATTTTCATGAGAAATAAATTTTCAAAAAATATATGTACAACTAACCTTGTAGAATATTGTCCAAAAATTTTCCCAAATTATTATAAAGTGATATGATAATATTTAGAAATTTTGTTGTGAAAATACGGTTGTAGGACAACAAAGGAACAATAATTATGAAAAATAGATTCTTGTAATTTGTTTGGCTTGAGAAAAATATGACATATTATTAAGGTTAAGGAAATTCCCTATTAAAGTTTATAAAATTAAGAGGTGTGTAAGTACTTTTTTAAATTTAAAAATAGCGTTTAAGAATAATTTCAGTGTTAAAAGTTAAATTGGAAGAAAAGTTTCTATAATGAGTTTTGAGGAACCAAAAATTCTATGATGGAATCTTTCATTATATATGTAAAACAAAGCAGGTGGGGTAGAAAAATAAAAGAAAGTAGTTGTGGTTGTTTGGGAAAAATAATATTATGATAATTAAGGGGGAAAAAGGTTTTTGGAATGATGAGCTGAAAAATGTTTTAAAATTAATGGTATAATCAATATTAACATTAAAAATTGAATGAAATAAATGTTTGCTAAATTGTTCAAGCATTTTCCGTAAGAATATTCTACAGGTAGTGAAGTTTCTAATGTTTGGAGAATTTCAATGCTATCTGCTGTTTAAAGTTCCTAACATTCTTCAAGTAAACCATATATTGAAGTTTCTAACGTTCTTGTATATATTTTAATCAACCTTCTTCTTTCATTTTCATATTTGGTTGAACCGGTCGTCACATTGCAAAGACATTAACCCCATAGAGGTTTGTAAAAAGTTAAATGCAAAAATTATAATCGGGGATGCCGCAATGTTTTTTTCGTCTTCTCTATTATAGGTTTTTCTTCCCGTGTGAAATCAATTAAATATATTTACTAAAATATATTATATTTTTCTATTTAGATAAATATATTGTTATACATGTAATTCTGTGCATTTGGTGATGTTTTGAAAATAATAGGATTCAATAAATTTGATATATCTTTAGACTTTATTTTCATTTTTAGTAAATATACGTGAGATTTCATCAAATTTTATATGACAATAAATTTGATATATCTATTGAATCATTTCAAGAAGCATAGTGTAGTAAAATTCTAATAAATAAATATATATTAAAATAATTATTTTAAAAAAGTTTATCAGAGACTCAACAACATAATTATTTCCAAAAATATCACAAAAATAACAATGAAAGAAAAAAATAGTTAGGAGATGTAAGTACAAATTAAAGATTTTTACCTACAGTTAGGAGATGTAAGTAGAAGTTAATGATTTTTACCTACTAATCTTAAATTCTGGATTGTCATGTCAATTTCTAAGGGTTTAGACTTTCCGAGAACTAAGAATTTCACCTGAGATTCCCTATGGTAAGGCATCCCAAGGAGCGAAGCAGCTCAAAGGATTGGCAATTCAACTTAGTCCGGTCTGAGGAGATGGGCTAGGCTACTTGCCCTATACATAGAAAGAGGGGGAAGCCAAGTACCAAGATCCAAGATCACGATATCCGGTTTGGTGGTAATATCCCAACGAAGTGCATAAAAGAAAGCACCAAAGAAAACAAAGTAGATTCTTTGTTGAGTCAACTAGCAACTGGGATTGCAGCGGATCTAGTGGTTTCCTATGCTATGGTCTTGCTGCTGAGAAAGAGTAAGAATAGACTGTTAGCACCTCGTTAGTGCTTCTTTACCTCTGTTTGATAGCCTACCAGCTCTTCCTCTTTTATGCCTGTTTCTTGTTAGAAATTAAGAGAACAGAAAAAATAAATTGAGGTTGGATGAAGTCTTTAATCAGTTGAAAACTAATTGTGATTTTAGATTTAAAATGAATGAATTATTAGAGTATATTGAATCACTCGAAAGTGCGATCACCCGTGGCCCTACGGGGAAGGTATAGTAAAGAGTTGCCCGCACTCTTGAATTAGCACCCCGCACTCTATGGTGTGTATCATCCACGTCCACCTGTTATAGTGCCACGTGTATATCAATACAAAAATTCGGTTAGTTGTGTGGGGCCTCATAGCGGGTTTTCAGTGGAAGTTGCTGTAGGTGAACTTTAACTGCTAACAGATCTTCATGGTCTCTGACTATGAGGAACGTAAACTGAAAATAAAATAAAAAGATGCTGTTTTGTGCCTGTTATGCTTTTTCTGTCCATTTTATTTGAGATACCATCTTTAACATAATTTATCCTTTCTATATATATATATATATATATATATATCATCCACGGTAATCAAAATCAAGAACTTATTTTAGTTTCCCCACGAGAAACTTTTACGTGACTAACATTACAAATTCAGCATAATAGGTAAATAAATAAATAAAAAAAAGCACTCGTATTGGTGGGAGAGTCCAAATAAGATAAAGAGAGCATGCAGTATTTCAGAAAAAAGGAAATTAGCACACGATGTTATGAAACACGTAGATTCATTAATTTGCATTGCATGATGATCGATCATCATCTAGACACCATACTAACCGAATTTTTGTCTCTCCTCAAATCTGTTGAAATCGTCAACTATATTTTACTGGCTCATTAACTCCACCACCAATCTTCATAACCTCGTCCTTTATTATAACATGTTAGAAGGTCCCATTCCAGATGGATTTGGGAAAGTAATGAACTCTCTTGAAGTTCTTGACCTCTCCGGTAACAAACTGCAAGGCGAGATTCCATCTTTCTTTGGTAACATGTGTGCATTGCAGAGTTTATACCTCTCAAATAACAAGTTGAAAGGGGAAATTTCTAGCTTCTTCCAAAATTCTTCATGGTGCAACAGATACATATTTAAGAGCTTGTATTTATCTTATAACCGGTTGACTGGCATGTTACCTAAAAGCATTGGATTGCTATCAGAGTTGGAGGATCTTTACTTGGCTGGGAATTCTTTGGAGGGTGACGTTACTGAATCCCATCTTTCTAATTTTTCCAAATTACAATCCTTGTCCCTATCAGAGAACTCGTTGTCTCTGAAATTGGTCCCAAGCGACCCATCAAGCCCAACAGAAGCGAACCCGACGCCGTTTTCCAATACCCCGTCGCAGCCGCTTCTGTCAACAATATACCTGAGCTTCACAAGTTTCAATCCCTTCAATCTCCCTCTCATGTCTATACTATCTCAACTACTTGGTTTTAAAAAATAAGAATTATTTTTGTTGTGCTGCTCTGATAACCGTTAAAACTGGCAGGCTATAATTTCATCGGCGGGGTTTGTGGATGCACAGGATGAGTTTGTGGAGACGCAGTACTATAAAGAATTGGCATCCATTGACAAACAACATCACACGGTTCGTGATCATTCCCTTTCTGATTTATTATTATTAATTAATTGAATCAAATTGGACTCTCTGATTTTCATTTTGTGTTTTTTTCTTTTCCTTTGCGGTTTTGTTTTTTGGGTGATTGAACGAACAGACAGTGAGTGGGTTCATAAAGGCAGCGAGAGAAGGAGGGGAAGGTGAATATGAGATTCAGTTGCCCAATAATCATGTTAATGCTGCTGAAACCCAACCCAGGTCCTATAAAAGCAACCCTGCCACTAACGATTGGGTTCCTAACTCTGATGAACATCAGGTAAAGAGAAAAGAGATTTCAATAGATACTAGTATATACTATGTATGTATAATGTTAAACTAAATAGCCTTATGTTCTATTATGTTGCAAGTTTTAACAGGTTTTTGTCTCCTCCAAGCCAAATAGGAGCGAGAGTACTTGAAGATATGCTAGGTGAAAAATTGGAAATGGGTTATCTTGTACCAGCTTTTTCTTATTACTGTTTATGTCTATTTGGTGTTTACAAATTACGGGAGCTGAAAGGCACTGTATGGTGTGTGAGATTGAATGTATGGTGTGTGAGATTGGTGTTTACAAATGAATTAGCGCCCCGCCACTGGATGAGGAAAGTTAGAATAGAAACTACAAGCAATTGTCCCAATAGGCACAAGAGCTGAAAGGCACTGTCCCGACAGGGGTAGGAGCAAAAGGCCACTCGACAAGAGGTCTCAGAGCGGCCCCTATGGTATGGCTAAGCTCCATTTATAGCCTGGCAAAATCATTGACAATTTGACTATAGTAGGTCATCTATTCGCCTTTCGGCCCCTCAGGATAGGAGTTACTAGCCCCATTTAGTAGTAAACTGACTGATCTTCTTTCTTCTACAAGTAGTTCTTAATAGATAGAAAAGGAAGAACCCCCATTAATGAACAACGGGTCCCACTACGAATCAGAGAAGCACTAAACTCACACAAAGAACAAACAAAGAAAAAGTGCTTGCTGCGGGTGAGGATGAAGACATTGTTGGAAATAAGGCTTTTTATGTTTAGGAAAAGTGTTTAGGAATATTGGAGACTTTGAATAGAAACTTGATAGGAAGGAGAATTCTTTATGGAGGAGAGAACTTTGTATTTTTGCTTGATACAAATGTGTAGGATTACATCTCTATTTATACTACTCTAAGGAGAACTCTAGACACACTAATTCTAGAGAGTTCTCAACTCTAGAAATCCAAAGAGTATTCTAGAGAATATTACAACTATAAGAAATATCTAGACACTCCAAACACTACAAGAATTCTCTAGAAACATGACCCATAATTACTTAAGCCCAAAATAACTAAGTCCAAGGAACCCAATAATTAATTTAGGCCCAAATCAAGTTTATATTTCAACATCCCCCTTAAACTTGATTTGTGACTCCAAGCATACTCCTTAGCTTCACGAAAGTTTCCAACTTGAGTGGCTTTGTAAAAATGTCGGCAGCTTGATCTTGAGACATCACATAATTCAACTTTACCTCCTTCTTCTCAATGCATTCTCTTATGAAGTGGTAACGGGTGTCGATGTGCTTACTTCTTTCATGAAAAACTGGATTCTTTGCCAAAGCGAGTGCTGATTTATTGTCAACACATATTTCCATAGGTTCTTCTTGTGGCATTTTTAACTCTTTCAACAAGTTCCTTAGCCAAATTGCATGACAAACGCATGATGTGGCAGCGACATACTCAGCTTCACAAGTTGATAGTGTGACTATTGGTTGCTTCTTTGACATCCAAGTGAAAGCAGTATCTCCCATAAAGAACACAAAACCAGTAGTGCTCTTTCTATCATCCAAGTCTCCACTCCAATCGCTATCACTATAGCCAACAATGTCATAATTGTCAGAAGAGTAATAGTGCAAGCCAAAGTTTGTTGTACCTTTGATGTATCGAAGGATTCTCTTTGCCGCCTTGAAGTGAGTTGTGGTTGGAGCTTCCATGTAGCGACTTACTACTCCTACAGCATAGAGAATATCCGGCCTTGTACATGTCAAGTAACGTAAACTTCCAACCAAACTTTTGTAAAGAGTTGGATCCACATTCTCTCCTTTTTCATGCTTTCTCAACTTGCTGCCACATTCCATCGGGGTGCCAACTGGATTGGCGTCATCCATCTTGAACTTCTTAAGGACTTCTTTGGCATAGCCTTCTTGGGTGATGAAAATTCCTTTGTCTTCTTGTTTTACTTCGATGCCGAGATAATATGCCATGAGCCCCATATCCGTCATCTCAAATTCATTTGACATATCTTTCTTGAACTCTTCGAACATGCTTGGATTGTTCCCTGTAAAGATCAAGTCATCTACATACAAACACAAAATCAAAATATCTCCACTTTGCGCTTTGATATAGAGTGCATGCTCATATGGACACTTGATGAAGTTCTTGTCTTGAAAGTACTTGTCGATTCGAACATTCCAAGCCCTCGGTGCTTGCTTGAGACCGTACAACGCCTTCTTCAACTTCAAGACTTTTTCTTCTTGCCCTTTTACTTCATAGCCCAGTGGTTGCTCAATATAGACTTCTTCTTCGAGAAAACCATTCAAGAAGGCTGACTTCACATCCATTTGATAGATCTTCCATTTATTTTGGGCTGCCAAAGAAATGACCAGTCTAATAGTTTCAAGACGAGCAACAGGAGCAAATACCTCATCATAGTCAATTCCTTGTCTTTGACTATAGCCTTTAGCCACCAATCTTGCTTTGTATCTCTCCTCATCTCCTTTAGCATTCTTCTTTGCCTTGTACACCCATCTTACTCCAATTGCTTTGTGTCCTCGTGGAAGTGTAGTAAGTTCCCACGTATCATTCTTCGTGATTGAATTGATTTCTTCGTCCATGGCGTCTTCCCACTTTATGTTTTCCGCCGCTTCTTGATAGCTTAGAGGCTCACAATCACCAAAAAGACAAAAGAGGTTAATGTCGTTTAGGTTTTTGGTTACCTCATAAATCTCTTCAATGCTCCTTAGTCGCGGTGTCCTCTCACTTGAACTTATTTCATCCAGCCTTGGTGTCGGTGAGGCAGGTGGTGTAATATGTTCCTCTATGATTGGTTGTTCAATTTCATCATCTTTTTCAAAATAAGGAAGAAAATCATACTTATCTTCTTGAACACTCCAATCCCAACAATCTTCTTCGTCGAACTCCACGTCGCGACTTATGACGATCTTTCTACTATTTGGATTATAGAGCTTGTACCCCTTGGATCTTGAGTCGTTACCCACAAACATGTACTTCTCAATTTTATCATCTAGCTTTGTCCTCTTTTCGTCTGGAACATGGGTATAGGCAATGCTTCCAAACACTTTGAGGTGAGAGATCCCGGGCTTCCTTCCACTCCATGCTTCTTGTGGTGTCTTCTCATGCATGCTTCTTGTTGGGGAACGGTTTGTTAGGTAAACTGCACATGCCACTGCTTCAGCCCAAAACTCCTTTGGCATCTTCTTGCTTTTGAGCATGCTTCGCACCATGTTAAGTATGGTCCGGTTCTTTCTCTCTGCTACTCCATTTTGTTGTGGCGATCTTGGCACTGTCAGTGGGCGACGGATTCCATGGTCTTCACAATATTTGTTGAACTTATTTGAAGTGAACTCTTCTCCTCGATCAGATCTCATGGCCTTGATGGAAATACCACTTTCTTTCTCCACGAGGGCTTTGAACTTCTTAAAGTTTTCAAACACTTCTGATTTCTCCTTCAAGAAATAAACCCAGGTTTTTCTGGAATAATCATCAATAAAGAGGAGAAAGTACTTATTCTTACCAAATGAGTTGGGTTTGATTGGTCCATAGACATCGGTGTGTATGAGCTCTAGCGGCTTTGTTGCTCTTGTTGTTGATTCCTTTGGAAAACTTTTACGAAATTGCTTCCCAATTAGACATCCTTCGCAAAGTTGGTCTGGGTGGTTGATGCTAGGCAAGCCTCTCACCATCTCCTTCTTTGCTAAACGTTCTAGACCGTCAAAGTTGAGGTGCCCAAACCGTAGATGCCATAGCCACGAAGAGTCGGTATAGCAAGCCTTGAGACACTTTGCCACATCATTTTGAATGTTCAAGAGGAACATTCTATTCTTTGACATAGGCACCTTAGCAATCAAGTTATGTCTACAATCTCTTAAGAAAAGACTATGTTCTTTCAAATGGATGTCATAGCCTTTCTCTAATAATTGTCCCAAGCTCAAAATATTATTCTTCATGTTAGGCACATAGTAGACATTGGATATGAATTGATGACTCCCATTCTTCAAACGTATGAGAATTTTACCTTTGCCTTTGACTGGTATCTTTGAGTCATCTCCAAATGAGACATCACCAGTTGCCGCTTCATTGATCTCCACGAACATGCTTTTATCGCCGCACATGTGGTTGCTTGCGCCGGTGTCGAGGTACCACTTGTTTCTTTTCTCTTCAAATTTGTTTTGGCACGCGAGTAGCAAAGTTTCTTCTTCTCCGCCTTTTTCTTCTACAAAGTTAGTTTTCTCTTCAACCTTCTTCGAGAATCTACACTTGGATGCATAGTGACCAATCTTGTTGCAATTGAAACACTTGATTTGTGATTTGTCATACCTCGACCATGAATTTCCTCTTCCACGACCTCTTGTTACTTGTGGATTCCAACTTTTTTCTCCATTGTTGAATTTGTTGGAGTGGTTGTTGCAACCACCTCTTCCTTCTCCTCCATGTCCTCGTCCACGTCCACGATCTTGGCCGCGACCTCGTCCTCTTTGGCTCTTGTAATTTGCATAGTTTGCTTCCTTTACGTTGAGTTGTAGTAGTTGCTCTGTAGCCTCCTTTTGTTTAATTTTTCTCTTTTGTTTTTCTTCGTATGCTTGTAAGGAACCCATGAGTTGCTCAATAGTCATGGTCTTTAAATCCTTGTTTTCTTCAATGTTGGTAACAATGAAGTCAAAACTTGGATTTAAAGTTCGAAGTATTTTTTCCATGACCTTCACCTCATCAACATCTTCACCATTTCTTTTAAGTTGATTGACTACGGCCAATACTCGAGAAAAATAATCAGAAATTGACTCGGACTCCTCCATAAACAAACGCTCAAAGTCACCTCTAAGAGTTTGAAGACGAATCTTTTTTACCTGCTCAACTCCTTTGTTGCAAGTTTGAAGCTTATCCCATGCTTCTTTGGCCGTCGTTGCGTTGGATATCTTCTCAAATGTATCTTCATCAACCGATTGATAAATGAGAAAGAGAGCTTTCTTGTCTCTCTTTCTTGACTCCTTCAACGTCTCCTTTACACCTTGGCTTAGCGAGGCTTCATCTTGCTCCTCGAAGCCATTCTCTACAATATCCCACACATCTTAAGCTCCTAGTAGCGCCTTCATCTTGATACTCCAATTATCATAGTTGTTCTTTGTGAGCATCGGCATTTGGAAAGGAAAACCTCCATTCGCCATCTTTTGAGGATCTTGAAGCTCTCATACAACTTTGTTGGAAATAAGGCTTTTTATGTTTAGGAAAAGTGTTTAGGAATATTGGAGACTTTGAATAGAAACTTGATAGGAAGGAGAATTCTTTATGGAGGAGAGAACTTTGTATTTTTGCTTGATACAAATGTGTAGGATTACATCTCTATTTATACTACTCTAAGGAGAACTCTAGACACACTAATTCTAGAGAGTTCTCAACTCTAGAAATCCAAAAAGTATTCTAGAGAATATTACAACTATAAGAAATATCTAGACACTCCAAACACTACAAGAATTCTCTAGAAACATGACCCATAATTACTTAAGCCCAAAATAACTAAGTCCAAGGAACCCAATAATTAATTTAGGCCCAAATCAAGTTTATATTTCAACAGACATTTCATTCTCAAGGAAATAATAAAAGGAATGCCTTACCTAGGTGGCTTATAAAGCAACTGTACAACAAGCGATGTTATCAGTGAAGCTTCACAGGGGTGACCAACAAAGCATTATTGAAAGAAGACAACAATCGTCCGGTGGAGTAGCCGTTTAGTAGACCTCCCTTCAGCCTCTCGACTCATACAGAGGGAGGGGAAAGAGATGGATGCTACTACCAATATTAGGTATCGGGTGAATTATACATATCTAGCTGGAACCCTTATCCTCATTTCAAATCGAATCCGATGCTTGGCACCTTTAGTTATTGAGATATCCACTTGGTGATTGAATTCTAATTTGTTGTTTCATCTAGAAATGGAACTACTAGTAAATATGGTCTTAAAGTCTCATAGGGAGTCATTCAGCCCTAAAGGAGGATTGATTACCTGAGGAAAAGACTGTTCTTCAGGAAAGAGGATGTAAAGGATTTCTTTTTGAGAGAATATGATCTCACTCAAGGGAAGATTAGTAGGGGCTAAGATCAGGAGAAATATCAATCAGCGGGATGGATTCTAAGGCTGAACTTAGAAAGATGAATCAATAAAGAAGTAGTCACTGCCTGCCTAGTAAGAAAAGGCATTCATTTATAGGACATAAAGTTCATCCCTCTTTTCTAAAAAGTGGTTCAGTGACCGTTAGAGGTTTTGCTTCATAAGTCTAAGATGAAATAGAGACTACCCAAAGGAGAAGGGAGTCCACTATAGCTTGATCACCTGCTGCCACTAAAGACTCATCTGATGTCTTCTAATGCTAACGTAGGATCTTTTCCAAAATAGGCTGTTTCTGCCAAATAGTCTTCTATTGTGGAGGATGAGATGTTCTCGGACTGAGGTTACAAAGGAGAACCTTACATAACTCGAGAATCTTTGTCAGTCAGATAGATTATTCTTCAGAACATCTTATCTAAGCGTCTAGTGTCATGATTTGATCAATCCATTGAATTCAAAGAACAAGGGAGAACCTCTAGTAGAATAAAAGATTCTGCCATTGCTTAATCAAGCACTACTGCAGCGGAGTCCTCTGTCTACCGGCCTTCTTTTCTTCTATCATCAGCCTAGGGATTAGAGATCATTAATAGTCCAGCATAAGCCCAGAGATCGGGATAATAGAACAGCTTGAATTCCTATCCAACTAGAAAGGTAGGCTAGGAAAGGCTTTCGTCTGTCCTTCATTGAAACACAAGCAAGAGACATATTGGCCTATATTCCAACCGATGTGATCTCCATTACTGCTGGACAAATATGTTTGAAAACAGAGCTCTTTTGTCGCGGAATTAGACTTGCTATTAATGTTGGCTTATCTGTCAGTCGCGTTGGGTCTGCTACTCTGTTGAAAGCTACGGAACAAGTCTGCGGTAGTTTAAAACTTGAATTGGCATAATATCACAAAATCGTCGCCTTTGCTCAATTTGACTCAGACCTTGATGCTGCGACTTAGGCATTACTCAATAGAGGTGCAAGGCTTACAGAAGTACTAAAACAACCTCAATATGCATCACTTCCAATTGAAAAATGAATTCTAGTCATATATGCAGCTGTCAATGGATTCTGTGATTGAATGCCATTAGATAAAATTCCTCAACATGAAAGAGACATTCTAACGACTATTAAACCAGAATTACTACAATCACTACAAGGTGGAACTTACTACAATAGATATAAGTCTCTATTTTAATTTGGGATCTTTTTAGCCACCCTGTGCTATTTGTTCGGTGGCCCGATTTGGAGTCTTTTGGGGGTCAAACTCCAATCCATGATGCTAGTTAATTAGATTGTTGTGCCTACTAATTTTAAGACTATTTCGTTGGGATATTCCCATTTTAGTTCTTGTTTCTATCGTAGGTTTGATAATAGATGGGCATGTAGATATCTATATAGAAGAGGCCTCGTCGAATGAATCCACCCAGGCACGGGCGAGGAGTCGTTTGGGATTGGATGAAAATCCTTTTGCCTATGCGGAGGGTGTTCTTAATGAGGATAGCCTCAACATGTGGATGGATATGATCTGGAATGCCTTTTCTCTCTATTTAAACGAGATTGACTCGACAAATTTAAAATTTAGTGAAATCCCTAGGTATGAATTTGAAGACTCTGTTCACCTACATCTAAAATACGAAGTGACCTGGAAGGAGGCAGAATCCATTTTCAGCCAAATTAGTGAAAGGCCCTGGCCCTCTTATTCTTATGCGGTTCGGACATCCATCTATCCCCACCTCTATAATCTTGTGGAAAAGGCCCACCGGCCTTAAATATAAAAAGTAAGTGTGTACCCTCGTTTGAACTCCGGTTTCATATTCTTTCATCGATTAGTCATTCCTCTACGTTTGTATTATCCAATCGTGGTCTCAATGAGTTTACAAGATTGAATAGCACTAGCCCAATTTTAATATGAATTCTTGAGCTGGAATAAGTCTTGGTAGTAATGGAATGGTTTCTACTATGATTAGGGTTGTGTTTACTATAAGTGTAGTGCAGAGTTGGAAATTTTTTAAGTTGTTAAATTAATGGGAATGAGTTCTAATAGGGCTGGTACCCTGTCATAGAGCGGTTCACTAGAAAGAAAGCAAAAGATGCGGCTTAGCCAGCTTGCTCTAGTTCCAAGTACACACACAGCCACAAATTTAATATAGGTTATTTATGTAATTTTGTCAGCCTATTCAATTCTTATATGGAATGTACATAAAATATATTTTGATTGAATTTTGGTATGAAGATTTTTTGTTGTTGGAGTATACCTATTATGGAGCATTCCCGTCAATGTCAATTTTGGTGACATTTGGAGTTGAATTGATATTTTTAGAATTTTGTGAACTTTAATGCTAGTGTGTGAAAATGTTAAGCTTTTAGCGGATATAAATGTTCCTTTAATGTGAATTGCTATACATAAATTTAAATAGTAGAATTCTACGCATTGTTTTTAAAAACTATAGCGCGTCTTGTAGAAAAACATTAAGGTGGTGATTAACCTTGTTAAGATATTGGGTCACTTGCTCAATGGTTGAATGAGTGAGTCACTTATTCAACCGCATGACCTGATCTTTGACAAAAAAAATTAAAATTTTCATATCATATCTTAGAAAAAAGCACACCACAAATTACTACTACTATAATTTCACAAATTAATATAACATTATATTATTTGTAATAATATCTTTATATATAAAAGCATACGAAAGGGTAATTAGGTCTTTTTCCACTCATTTTAAGTCTAAAATAGTAATTTTAACTCTTCCACTCTATTTTATGATAAAATTGTAATTGTAAAATTATTTTATATTATAATTACAATAATTAAAGTTATAATTTTATATTTTAAACAATATACTTTTTAAAAGGTGGCATATAAAAGGATTTTACAAAAACCAAAATTTATTTTATATTTAAAATGGTGAACTTTTGTTTTATTTTTAAAAAAACTGGACAATTTTTTTATATTAATAATAAATAATAAATTAAATAAGTATACATGATATTTAAAATTTTATATTTTTGTATTTTACATTTTTTTTTATTTATAATTAAATAGATAATGATTTTATATTTGTTAAGTTAAAAACATTTATGTCTTAAGATAAATCAAGACTCCTAATTATTTTTATTCGATGATCATGTTGTATACATCATGCGTCTAAAGTATCAGATGAAGATAGGACCAAGTCATGATCTAATACAACATTAAAGAATGATATTTCACACTTTATTTATATTTTTGTTTGAGATTAATTTTGGAGAGACATTCTCCTATGATTTGTTGAATCCTATGACTAATAAATGAAACTAAAGTTCAAAAATTGTTAAAACAACATCAAAAGGCACATTCAGATGTGAAAAGCATGCTTTGACCTAGGAAAAGTGGTTTTATACTGAAGTATTCTACACAAAAGCCAATCAGAGTAATTTTGTTGCATCAAGAAGGATGTGCATTTAATGCTCCAATGGCCAAAAGTATCAAGCGCAAGCTTTAGTGAACAAATTCACCCGTTGTGAGACAACATACACTTTGACTATGAACCTACACATAAACATTCATTTTCTTTTTGTAAAAAACTCTTTATAAATGTCTATATAACTCCGCAAAATAACTTGATAATCTTAAGAAAAATGACTAAGGGCTAAGATTGTATATTCGTTTGTTAGACAATTAAGAGCCCGTCATTGTGCACACAAATAACAAATGTGTTTGATTTATATAAAGGCTAATAAGATTGTATATTCGTCTGTAAGAAGATTAAAACCTAGCCATTGTACAAACAAACAACAAATTCATTTGATTTATGTAGAGTCAACAATGGCTTTGTAGGATAAAAATATCGAGTTTTAATAAGCTTGGGGTAGAGTTTGTCTTGTGCAGTAAGAAGTGGTCCTGACAAAATACTCATAACTTTGAGAAAGTTATTGAAACTTGGTTACTAGCTAAGAACTGAATGTAATCTCAGTGGTAGAAACAAGCCAACATAATTTTGTGTCTTATGTACTCCTACTTATAACTTTGAGTTTGATTTTTTTAAAATCTCTATTAATTAGAAAAATTTGTTTTCATCGTCTGATCGTGCTTTTTTTTTTTTGAAAATCTGTTATATGTCTTATGCAATGTTTCTTTATATAACAATCTTGTTCTTTTAGAAGAAAGGGCTTTAAAAGTTTATAAAAATACAATTCAAGCCCTTTATTGTGTTATTTGT
This sequence comes from Glycine max, assembly GCF_000004515.6. Taxonomy (NCBI): domain Eukaryota; kingdom Viridiplantae; phylum Streptophyta; class Magnoliopsida; order Fabales; family Fabaceae; genus Glycine; species Glycine max. The sequence goes on from NC_038253.2 coordinate 22,308,533, forward strand.
CTTTATAATATTAAAAAAATTAAATAAAAATTCAAAGCCTAATTGTAAAAATAAAAAATACAAAAACCAAAAATTTATGAATACCAAAAACAAATCATTAGGTTCTATTTTTTCATTTATTTGTTAATAACAAAAAAAAAATACTCATACAAAAAATCATTGGTAGCCACATTACATTAATAAATTACCCGTTTAATATATAACCAACATAATAAAAATAAAAAATTTCTTTGGAGAATGTTTGTATAAGAAAAATTCAATATACATGCAAATCAGGAAGTTCTAAATAAAGAAGAAATTGAGATAAAAATATATCCAAATCAATGATAATTAATAAAGAGGTTGTAATAATTTTTTTCATCATGTGATATTAATTTACCAATTCCGTTATCTACGCTATATCATAAATTGAGAATATAAAAGTGTAAATATAGGAGTATTTTTATATTTAAATGTATTTCAGTATTTTGTTTTTATAAAACCATTGGTTTATTTCAAGAGATATTATATTGAAATGTACTGTAAACAATTTTTTTTCTTGAAAGATACACAATCTTTTTTATCAATGGTGTTTGTATTTTTTATATATAAAAAAAATCCTCATTTTTTTAATTTGAAGATATAAAATACTTTATTTTAAAACAATTATATTTTTTGTGTATGTTGCCTTCATTCGTATTTAGATTCATCAGTCACACTACTGTTCACACTAGGCTAAATACATTTGCTATTTTTTAAATAATGATTTGTTTTTTGATGTCAAGAGTCTTATAGATGTTTATATTTAAATTTGTTGTATGCAACTTTTATATAAATGATATTTAAATTTTTCTATCAAAATATACTTCATTTTTTTAATTTGAAAGTATAAAAAATATATTTTTAAACTATTATATATTCTATTTTGTTGTGCTAATTCATATTTATATCCATCCATAACATGGGTATCCTTTGTAGGGCAAATTTATTTGGATATTTTTTTTATGTCAAGAGGCTGTTAGTTATTTGTGTTTAAATTTAATGTATATAACTTTTATATGAATGATTTTTAATTTCTTTTTATATCGAAATATTCTTATTTTTTTAATTTGACAGTATAAAAAATTATATTTTTAAAACTATTATATATTCTATTTATATGACAGTAATTCATATATTATATGTGCATTGCACAGACACCATATCAGGGAGTAATTCACACATTATCAATGGACCTCTTTGAGGACAAACAAAGAGGCATTGTTAGCATTTTTCCAGAACTTGTGCTTGTGGTCTTTTGGTTATTGAAAGGTTATGCTAGAGCCAGAGCCACAGTCATGGCTAGGTTCCTTTGGAAATGGGTGCACACAAAACGAGAAAAAGATGTGTTAGCATACATAAAAATTCAATTATTTGAAATAAGATTTTCAATTGAAGAGTTGAATAAGTTTTTCAAGTTGACTAGATATTTATCCTTTAAAGTAAATGAAATTCAATGATACTCATAAAAATTTAATATTAATATTTTCTCAATTAAATACATCTCATAATGGGGAGGTGTCGTTATAACATTGTCCTGTATCAGTCAAAAATAAAAAAAATCCCAAAAAAAGCATATTGTCTATATCCACATTTCAAAAACAATATAGTCATATATGTTTGTATACATGACTAGATAACAACTACCCATGTCCCCATGGTCGCTAGGCAGTTACACTACTGTAAAAATAGTATTTTACGGTGTCCAATTAAAGTCGGTTTCTGGAAACCGTCTAAAAATAAAAAGCAGTGACAAATTTGTAAATAAAAGGAGATGAATGACAACAGTTTTACAAAAAGCGTCATTGTTGACACTTTTTTGCTTTTGACCCATGACGGTTTTTTGTAGGCGCATTCATTTTGTTGCTCCCTCTCCATCCCTCAATTCCTCCAAACCCTCTTTCTCACTCTCACTACTCTGTCTCCGCCTTCCACGCCCTCTCAGTAGAACACATCTGTTCCAGCGAAGCCCCTCTCCGCCAAAACCCTCACCTCCCACTACTCCCTCGACCCTTATCTCGTCTCCAAGATCACCAACATGGTCACGCACCTCCTGAACACCAAGCTCTACCCTGAATTCATCAATATCCCCATTGGCAGTCGCCACCTCCTCGAAGCCACACAAACCTTCGAGGAACTCATTTTGCTTCCCAATATGTGAGGCACCATCGATACCACTCCCGTCCATCTCCATAATAACCCTAAAAGTTATAAAAGGAACAAGATTATTATGTTAGATATATCATTAGCAGCATGAAAATCCTGACCTTTTTCACGTCTCATCCTTGAATATTTTTTGGATAGGGATGCTGGTATTATTTCTCATTCTTAGTGTTGATTTGATTTATTTGCTAGAACTAGCTATTTTTTTTTAGTCAAGGATTGTTGTTTGGAAACCTTCACTCTTCAACTTGTTCTTTTTCCAACCATATAGTTTAAAACTTACTAATTTTTAAGTTTCTTGTTAAGTAAATGCATGTAAAAAAAACTCAATATCCTATTTAGTTAGGCGCTATATAATTATTTTTTGCAAAAATTCCATTTGAAGAACTATTAAAGCAGCTTATGGAACAAGCTTTAAGATGAATTTTTTTATGACATCTTTTGATAAATATGTATAATACTAACCTCATTTCAGTCATCAATATATGTCCAATACACACAAGTATGCATTTTAATTAGTAGATTGAGTTAATGTCATTGGCATAACTATCCAATGTGAATGACTTTATGTCTAATTGATTGTTGACTAGGTGGCATAACCTCGTTAGTGCTAGGTATTTCATTGACAAATAAATAGTCCTAAGGAGTAGTATGTATGTATGTTTTTCTTTTCTTAAAATTAAAAAATAGGTGGATGCTGACTTACTTCTCATAGTATTAATCAAATACGGGGCTGCTCATCACGACCCGTTCCATTGCAAAGAGGCTAAGAAGGAAACAGAACATGGCCCTTGCAAAAGAACTTATGGGTTTTTCCTCATTTGTTTCTGCTTCCTACAAAGTGTTTCTGCACAACAAGCATGGCACCTTCTGGTTCAATACTATCTTGCTTCCTTCGGATAACACAAGAGTTGTGAGGTTGAGGAAGGGAGCAAAGTTTCCGATGGCAGCTATTAGTGAGGATTTGATAAAGACCACACTGACAGTGCATGCAGAGAAACCAGTACAATTCAAAGTCAGAGCGGTGGTGATAGTGAGGAATAAAATCAAATAGGATTTCAAAGAGACTATCTTGAAGCATTTGGATGCCATCAATGATAGGATAGGAACAAGAAACATTGTGCTGGAGCTTATTAGCACCGAGATTGATCCAAGTAAGCCAGCCTTTCACAACTCACCATTCGAATCATTTTCTTTTTCAAGCTAGGTGTCAAAAATTGACCATTTTATAAAAAAAAGGTCCTTTAATTTTCTTCTATCATTTTAATGACTCTTAGAAAGGATATTCTTTTCTAACAAGGTAACTAACCAACCAGTAATTTTCCAACTTGGGCATAGTTAGTGTTAGTAGTGCTGCTGAGATTTACTTCATTCAGTAGAGATCCAATATTTTCAAGTCTATGGCGCATGAGATCCAACCTATGGGAATTCTGACCCTTGATGAAAAATTTCTTGCACCGATCTTTTGACTTTGTTCCTACATGCCGTAGAATCATCCTAAAATCCTTGCCGAAAGACGATACAGCCTGAAGAAAGGCTGCCTTCTCCTCATCTGTCCACTCACAAGTTCCATCATCAATATCCCAACAAGTAATGTCAGGTGGTTACAGGTTGTTGGCATGACAACGTTTTGTAGCCTCAGGTGAAAGAGAATCACATCTCAATCAATGCATCAACTGCAACCCTCTCACTTTCATCGGATTTCCTCCAAAGGTGGAGTCTTCCTGAACGCGTTCTTTGGTTAACTGCAGCACCGCACACCATCGCTGGAGTTTTAATCAATTTCTTCTGTGAATCAACATTTGCTTTACGATTTCCTTTTTTAACCCAATCCCTTCACGGTAGTTGTGGATGTTTTTGACTTCTGACTTTTACAACCCATCTTCTTCTTCTTTTTCTTCTTATCTTTCTCTAAACAATTGGTCTTATGATCTTTGTAGTAGAGTTCAACACAGTCAGCAGTTGTCTTGTGGTCAAGGAAGGAAGCAATTTTTTTAAAATCTTTTTCAAAGGCTGCCAATTTCTCGGAGAAAATATTTCTCTCCTCTAATGTCCAACGGTTGATCATAGCTCCTTCTCTCTCAACTGCCAATGGATCTTCAACCAGCTCATTACTAGAATTGAACATTGAAAACATTTTATCCTTTTGATCCAAAATTAATGCTGGCATCTCCAAGATTTTTCTGTTAACTTCATCTTGGGGTTTTGAAAGTAGTTGGCTTGTATAATTTATCATCTAAGATGTTGGAACTAAGCTTATCTGATTTCCTTTTGCAAAAACGGAAGGAAATAAAGACACAACCAAGGGAAGTATAGTTATTATCATAACAATAATGCTAAATTAGGAACAAAACACCCATTTAAATGTAAACATCACGAGTCAATATAATAAAAACAAGTATCAATAGCAAAATGAAGCATTATATGGCTACCTTTAGAAACACTGTAATGGCATGACTGGTGAGAAAGTGCTTCTACAGAGACAATAGCGACAATAATGAATCAAGCAACTCTTGTAGGATCCAATTGCTAGGTATGAGACTTGGGTCCTACATTGAAAGCATGGGATTCTGGTCTAGTGTTTACAATAAGGCCAATTACAAAACTAACTTGTAATGTGATTTTGAAGATGTTCTTCTCAATTGGTATCAAAGCTTTTAAATATGTGTCTTCGTTGCAAACAAGCGGCATGAGTGGGACATTGGTGGAATTGCAGAGTTTACCATAGACTAGTAAGGGAATTAGTGCACAGCCAACACCCACATGGGCAATAGGGATGCCCATCATGGTGAAAGTTTAGAATCCAACTACAAGGTATGAAACTCAAGCTGATATTTGGAAATATGGAATTTTGGCATGATGTGTACAGGTCCTAGGGCTCTTTTACTCAAACTACAACAAATAGCTTTTGCAGTGTGGTTCTCCCAATTATCAATCATGGATAGCGGCATGTAGTAGCCGACTTTGAAAACACTATCGCGGGAAGCAAGATTGCTAGTATTTTAAATGTGTAAAGAACTAGGAAAGAAGTTTCAAGAGTACTTGATTACAAAAAAGCAATCATGCTCAAAAATTCGGTTGTGATAGATTTCATTCACATCTTATTTTTGGGTTAGTCATTATGCCCAAAGTTGCACCAAGATGTAATGGTAGAACTCCTTAGGCAAATCAATGATCTTGAGATGCCCTTTGCTTGGCCATTCTTGTCAAAAACATCCACAACTACCGTGAAGGGATTGGGTTAAAAAAGGAAATCGTAAAGCAAATGTTGATTCACAGAAGAAATTGATTAAAACTCCAGCGATGGTGTGCGGTGCTGCAGTTAACCAAAGAACGCGTTCAGGAAGACTCCACCTTTGGAGGAAATCCGATGAAAGTGAGAGGGTAGCAGTAGATGCATTTATTGATATGTGTGATTCTCTTTCACCTGAGACTACAAAACGTTGCCTTGCCAACAACATGTGACACATGACATTACTCGTCGGGATATTGATGATGGAACTTGAGAATGGACAAATGAGGAGAAGGCAGCCTTTCTTCAGGCTGTATCGTCTTTCGGCGATGATTTTACGATGATAGCACAGCATATAGGAACAAAGTCCAAAGATCAGTGCAAGAAATTTTTCATCAAGGGTCACAAATCCCATAGGTTGGATCTCATCCACCACAGACTTGAAAATATTGGATCTCTACTAAATGAAGTAAATCTCAGCAGCAGTACTAACACTAACTATGCCCATGTATGGGAGGCAGATTCAGTCATTGACAATGATGAGTCAGGCACAAAAAAAAATGATGACCAGCCTTCATCGGTCGTGAACTCGAGCCGTGATAAATCCAAACCTATGGAAGCCATGAATCTTTCAGCTTACTTTAAGGAATCAGTTATTGGCAATGATAAGTCAGGCACCAAAACAAATGATGAGCAGCCTTCATCTACCATGAACTCGAGCCATGATAAATCCAAACCTGTGGAAGCCAGGAATCGGTCACCTGACTTAAATGAATCAAATGAAATTATTAGAGAATTTGATCATCACAGAACATAGTTGCTGTGTTCGTCAACTTCAGAAAAAACACCTGCTAATCGTATTGTTCTCAAACTGTTTGGGAAGACAATAACCATTCCTTCATCCACTCAGAGGCGAGATTCAAGTGAGGATGCAAAGCATTTTATTGGGGAAAATAAAAAAAAAGAAAGAAAGAAGAGGAGTAGATGCAAAGCACCCCCCATGAAGGGTATTTACCCTCTGTTTACCCTTGTGGAAAATGTTATCTTTGTCGCACCCTATTATTGTATAGCTTTTATTAGTTAAAAACTTATTTGAAACCATATATTATGAGTGAAACTCATTAAATAAGAAGAGACTTGTTAAGTGTTATAATTTCTAATGAATTTCAATCAATAATAAAGACCATGTTACTATTATTTCTGTTTCTGTATATAATACAATAATGATGGACAATTTGATGGGTTCTTAAAGTCTGATGAAGCAGCAACTTTCTATTTGTTGTATTGGATAGTTATACAGAAATAATCATTCAATTTCTATATTTTCCCGGTTATCATTCAATTTCTCTATCTCTCTCTTTGATGTCTTCTACTATGTCTTAGTTATAAATAGATTTAATCAATATGTCTGCAATCAAGAAATGTAATTTCAGAATTTGGTCTTTGAACTAAAGAATCATCTCCATTGTTTGTTTATTAATTGCACATGTTATTGAAAGAAGCGAGTTGGCTTGAGGCATTCAGATTCCACAACACAACTCGATATGTGGTTTCACCTGAATTTTAGCTTTGATCTTATGAAATTGCAAATGGATCTTGATTTCTCAATGGTTTCAAGGGATGATTATGATATGGTTGTGCAAAAACCATGCCGTAAAGTACATATTTCATAGTTAAAAAAAATCACACTCTTCTATGCATTTTCACTTTGATTTGTTCTTCATAGGTCACAATTCCTTTGGTTCAGTTCTCTCACACACCTTAAATTTCAAGGGTTTTGGTTTTGTTCTTACGTTTAGCTTCTAACTTTAGTTGCTTATCCTTCTTTTTGCTTCTTTTTCTCTTTTCTGCTAAAATTACTATTTGATCTTACTTTGTTTTGAAGGATTTGTACTTGATTTATGCATATTTTTTATCAATACTATTTGATTATTAATTTTTAGTTTATATTTTTTAGATTCCTTTGTTGCTCACAACTCTGCACAAGCTTGGCACAATGTTGATAACAAGACAAACTTCAATTGCTTCATTTTGGTGACAACTTTATTTTCATCCAAATGTTTTTTTTGCATCAGAAGGTTTTAAACGGGAAAAAAATTAATTTTCATGAGAAATAACTTTTGAAAAAATATATGATGTACAACTAACCTCGTTGAATATTGTCCAAAAATTTTCCCAAATTATTATAAAGTGATATGATAATATTTAGAAATTTTGATGTTAAAATACGGTTGTAGGACAACAAAGATACAATAACTATGAAAAATAGATTCTTGTAATTTGTTTGGCTTGAGAAAAATATGACATATTATTAAGGTTAAGGAAATTCCCTATTAAAGTTTATAAAATTCAGAGGTGTGTAAGTACTTTTTTTAAATTAAAAATAGCGTTTAAGAATAATTTCAGTGTTAAAAGTTAAATTGGAAGAAAAGTTTCTATAATGAGTTTTGAGGAACCAAAAATTCTATGATGAAATCTGTCATTATATATGTAAAACAAAGCAGGTGGGGTAGAAAAATAAAAGAAAGTAGTTGTGGTTGTTTGGGAAAAATAATATTATGATAATTAACGGGGAAAAAGGATTTTGGAATGATGAGCCGAAAAATGTATTAAAATTAATGGTATAATCAATATTAACATTTAAAATTGAATGAAATAAATGTTTGCTAAATTGTTCAAGCATTTTCCGTAAGAATATTCTACAGGTATTGAAGTTTCTAATGTTTGGAGAATTTCAATGTTATCAGCTGTTCAAAGTTCCTAACATTCTTCAAGTAAACCATATATTGAAGTTTCTAACATTCTTCTATATATTTTAATCAACAGTTTCATATGATTTCTTATTGTTTTATAAAATACCTAAAGATCTTTTCTGGTGTTGCTATTGGTCTATGATCTTTTTCCCTATTTTACATTTATTGTTTTTGTTTTTTTATGCCTTCTAAATATTGTTTTCATATTTGTTTTACCTACTAATCTCAAATTCTGGATTGTCATGTCAATTTCTAAGGGTTTAGACTTTCCGAGAACTAAGAATTTCACCTGAGATTCCCTAAGGTAAGGCATCCCAAGGAGCGAAGCAGCTTAAAGGGTTGGCAATTCAACTTAGTCTAGTCTGAGGAGATGGGCTAGGCTACTTGCCCTATACATAGAAAGAGGGGGAAGCCAAGTACCTATATCCAAGATCACGATATCCGGTTTGGTGGTAATATCCCAACGAAGTGCATAAAAGAAAGCACCAAAGAAAACAAAGTAGATTCTTTGTTGAGTCAACTAGCAACTGGGATTGCAGCGGATCTAGTGGTTCTCCTATGCTATGGTCTTGTTGCTGAGAAAGAGTAAGAATAGACTGTTAGCACCTCGTTAGTCTTCTTTACCTCTGTTGGGTAGCCTACAAGCTCTTCCTCTTTTATGCCTGTTTCTGGTTAGAAATTAAGAGAACAGAAAAAATAAATTGAGGTTGGATGAAGTCTTTAATCAGTTGAAAACTAATTGTGATTTTAGATTTAAAACGAATAAATTATTAGAGTATATTGAATCACTTGAAAGTGAGATCACCCATGGCCCTACGGGGAAGGTATATTGAATCCATTTATAGCCTGGCAAAATCACTGATCTATTCGCCTTTCGGCCCCTCAGGATAGGAGTTACTAGCCCCATTTAGTAGTAAACTGACTGATCTTCTTTCTGTTGATAAATATTTGTGTTTTAATTTAAAATTTATAAATATATTAATTCTATTTTATAAAATAAAATATTTATTTTAGATTTTCTTAAGATTTTATTTTAATGAGTCAAACTAGTTTGTTAGATTTGTTTTGACAATTGTAGGTTAGTTTTCAACGGTCATATTTCCAACGGTCATATTTTGTTTGTTTCTTAAGGTGATCTGTGCCTATATATTATCTTTCCTCATTTCTAAAAAGATGACAGAACAACAGTCTCATCTTTTTCTCCCAAAATTTTCTATTTCTTCTCTTATAAGATAATTTATTTCTTGAGAGTAAGAGCATTGGTGTTCATAAGGTTCGGGGATCCTTTCGCTGCACACGATCGGAACCAACGGGTTGTCGTATCTTGGGAGAGGAGCGCAATCAGAATTTCTTACCCGTGCAGTGGGGGCGTTTTCTCTCTAAGGACAGCGTTTACGCGCTTCAACCCAGGCTATATCTTTCTTCCCTTAATTTATTTTTTCTTTGTGCTTATTGTATGTTATAATGCATTATTCATGTGATGTCAATTAAATTTATTTTGCTACTGTTATTTTGTTATTTAATTCAAGACTGTGCATCTTCTTCGTATTTATTTTCCTTCATTTTTTTTATTTTATTTTCCAACAGTCTTAGAGAGAAAAATGTTTTATACTTTCTTCTTGCATAGTCTTTTCTGCAGTAGCATGATGTTGTATCAAAATATCTATAATGGATATGATTAAGTTCCTTTCTAGTAAGCATGAAAAATTAATGGATGAAGACACAATCTATTATGCTTTATTAAAAATGTTTTATTATATTATTTCATTTCCTTAAATTTTACATTAGTGAGAGATTGTTGAAAAATATTTTCTTATAATTTGAAATTTACAATATATTTTCTTCATTAATGATGGTTTTGAAGAGAAAATGCTTTTAGAATTAGTTTATGTGAAAAACTAAAAGCATACTTCTAATTTCATTCCTATATGATTAGAAAACTATCTTTTACTTGGTCAAATGATCCCGTGAACACAAGTCTTTAAAATCAGGACATTTGTTGTTTGGTTTTTAATTTTTATTGTTTAACGTTATTATTACTACTGCAAGTATTTTGTTGCTACATGTTGACTGATTGTCTCTTTATTTATAACTCATTGATAAAACATAAAAACAATAAAATAAACACTTTGGTGAAACTTTATATTTTGCATGTCGTATTCTTAAAAGAGTACCTTATAAACAAAAAAAATCTTTATGAGCTATGGAGAAAAAGAGAACCAAATCTGAAATATCTTAAAGTGTGGGGGTGTCTAGTAAAGATTAATATCCCTATTAATAAGAAAAGGAAAATTGAAAAAAAAATATTAATTGTATTTTGTTGGATATTTTTTACATAATACTACTTATAGATTTTTGGTTATTAATTCAGAAGTATCTGAAATTTCTAATGTTACTATTATGGAGTCTAGAGATGTGACTTTCTTTGAAAATATTTTTTCTTGAAAAATAAATTGTTAAATCTTTGGATGGTTTGAAACAAGCTCCAAAGCATTGACACAAAAGTTTGATTAAGTTATTCTTTTGTATGATTTTTAAATTAATGATAGTGATAAATGTGTGTATGTGAAACAATTTAATAATAATGAACGTGTCATTTTATGTTTGTATCTGGATAACCTATTGATATTTGATAGTAAATGAATTTCATAAATGATGTGAAGTTTTTCTTATCTAGAAATTTTGATATGAAAGACCTTGGTTGTGTAGATGTGATTTTGGGTATTAAGCTTATAGAGAAAAATGATGGTATGATTTTTTACCCAATCTTATTATGTTGAAAAGCTATATATTAAAAAAGTTTAATTATTTTGATGTGAAACATGTTTCTACTCCTTATGACTCATCCATCAAGTTAAAGAAAAATTTGAGTAAAGGATTTTCTTCACATAAATATCCTCAAAGTATCGTTTCTTTATTGCATTTGGCAAACTTCTCTAGGCTTGTCTGATATTGCATATGCAGTTGATAGATTGGAAAGTAATTGAGAGATTTAGTGATACAAACTTGAAGTTCTGATTTTGATGAAATAAAATTGACAAGTGGTTATGTTTTTGCTTTAGCTGGTTGTGCAGTATCATGAAAATTTACCAGAAAAATTATTATTTCACATGAAAGCAAAAATTATTGTTTTAAATACTGCTACTAGTGATGCTGAATTTCTTAAAAATGTATTATGCAATTTGTCATTGTTGAATAAGCGTATACCTCCAATTCCAATGCATTGTGATAGTCAAATTGTTATATCTAAAGTGACAAGCAAAATTTTAATGAAAAAAGAAGACACTTAAGAGTGAGACATAAGTCTATAAGAAATTTGATTTCTCATGATGTCATTTCTCTTGACTTTGTCAGGTCAGAAAATAATATTGCGGATCCGCTTACAAAAAGGTTGACATGTCAACAAGTATTTGAGTCGTCGAGGGGAATGAGATTAAAGCCCATTATTTAGTTTCAACAATGGACACCCGTCTCCATGTGATTGGTGATCCCATGAATGGAGTTCAACGGGTAACAACGAAATTGTTTGTTGACTAAAGTACACCAAAATGAAATTGGACGGAGCTGTTCCGTTTCTCATTCCTATGACGAGGTGTATTATAAATTGTGGCAATATTAAGGTTGAGGTATTTATATATGTGTATTTTTGGTGAAAAAAATACCTCTTAATGAATCCGATGACAATTATTGTAGGGGTGGGGGTCACAACCCACTCTTTGAGGATTCACCTAGTGAGTGTGGTGGTGGGGCCGCCACTGTGAGATATGGGCTAATCTCTAAGTGACACTCACGAAACAAGATACAAGCGCAAGGCCGTGTAACGCGCTACCACTGATTAGAACCTATTGAACACCAATATTGTAGGGGTTGTGTACTAAAGTCCGGTTAAAGAATATGTAGTTCAAGACAATCAAGTCACTATATTTTTCTCGGATGGAAGTTCATAAACACTAGGTATAAGGCTCAAACCCGGAAGGTTCCTTATACCGAAATACAATATCACATGCTCTTTCTCTTATATTTTTATACAAATTATCTTTCAGAAAATATATTTTAAAATTTTAAATTATGTGGGGGAATGTTGATAAATATTTGTGTTTTAATTTAAAATTTATAAATATATTAATTCTATTTTATAAAATAAAATATTTATTTTAGATTTTCTTAAGATTTTGTTTTAATGAGTCAAACTAGTTTGTTAGATTTGTTTTGACAATTGTAGGTTAGTTTCCAACGGTCATATTTCCAATGGTCATATTTTGTTTGTTGCTTAAGGTGATCTGTGCCTATATATTATCTTTCTTCATTTCTAAAAAGATGACAGAACAACAGTCTCATCTTTTTCTCCCAAAATTTTCTATTTCTTCTCTTATAAAATAATTTATTTCTTGAGAGTAAGAGCATTGGTGTTCATAAGGTTCGGGGATCCTTTTGCTGCACACGATCGAAACCAACGGGTTGTCATATCTTGGGAGAGGAGCGCAATCAAAATTTCTTACCCGTGCAGTGGGGGCGTTTTCTCTCTAAGGATAGCGTTTACGCGCTTCAACCCAGGCTATATCTTTCTTCCCTTAATTTATTTTTTCTTTGTGCTTATTGTATGTTATAATGCATTATTCATGTGTTGTCAATTAAATTTATTTTGCTACTGTTATTTTGTTATTTAATTCAAGACTATGCATCTTCTTTGTATTTATTTTCCTTCATATTTTTTTATTTTATTTTCCAACATTTTCTTCTACAAGTAGTTCCTAATAGATAGAAAAGGAAGAACCTCCATTAATGAACAACGGGTCCCACTACGAATCAGAGAAGCACTAAACTCACACAAAGAACAAACAAAGAAAAAGTGCTTGCTGCGGGTGAGGATGAAGACATTTCATTCTCAAGGAAATAATAAAAAGGAATGCCTTAGCTAGGTGGCCTAGAAAGCAACTGTACAACAAGCGATGTTATCAGTGAAGCTTCACAGGGGTGACCAACAAAGCATTATTGAAAGAAGACAACAATCGTCCGGTGGAGTAGCCCTTTAGTAGACCTCCCTTCAGCCTCTCGACTCATACAGAGGGAGGGGAAAGAGATGGATGCTACTACCAATATTAGGTATCGGGTGAATTATACATATCTAGCTGGAACCCTTATCCTCATTTCAAATCGAATCCGAGGCTTGGCACCTTTAGTTATCGAGATATCCACTTGGTGATTGAATTCTAATTTGTTGTTTCAGCTAGAAATGGAACTACTAGTAAATATGGTCTTAAAGTCTCATAGGGAGTCATTCAGCCCTAAAGGAGGATTGATTACCTAAGGAAAAGACTGTGCTTCAGGAAAGAGGATGTAAAGGATTTCTTTTTGAGAGAATATGATCTCACTCAAGGGAAGATTAGTAGGGGCTAAGATCAGGAGAAATATCAATCAGCGGGATGGATTCTAAGGCTGAACCTAGAAAGATGAATCAATAAAGAAGTAGTCACTGCCTGCCTAGTAAGAAAAGGAATTCGTGTATAGGACATAAAGTTCATCCCTCTTTTCTAAAAAGTGGTTCAGTGACCGTTAGAGGTTTTGCTTCATAAGTCTAAGATGAAATAGAGACTACCCGAAGGAGAAGGGAGTCCACTATAGCTAGATCACCTGCTGCCACGAAAGACTCATCTGATGTCTTCTAATGCTAACAAAGGATCTTTTCCAAAATAGGCTGTTTCTGCCAAATAGTTTTCTGTTGTGGAGGATGGGATGTTCTCGGACTGAGGTTACAAAGGAGAACCTTACATAACTCGAGAATCTTTGTCAGTCAGATAGATTATTCTTCAGAACATCTTATCTAAGCGTCTAGTGTCATGGTTTGATCAATCCATCGAATTCAAAGAACAAGGGAGAACCTCTAGTAGAATAAAAGATTCTGCCATCGCTTAATCAAGTGCTGCTGCAGCGGAGTCCTCTGTCTACCGGCCTTCTTTTCTTCTATCATCAGCCTAGGGATTAGAGATCATAAATAGTCCAGCATAAGCCCAGAGATCGGGATAATAGAACAGCTTGAATTCCTATCCAACTAGAAAGGTAGGCTAGGAAAGGCTTTCGTCTGTCCTTCATTGAAACACAAGCAAGAGACATATTGACCTATATTTCAACTGTTGTGATCTCCATTACTGCCGGACAAATATGTTTGAAAACAGAGCTCTTTTATCGCGGAATTAGACTTGCTATTAATGTTGGCTTATCTGTCAGTCGCGTTGGGTCTGCTACTCAGTTGAAAGCTACGGAACAAGTCTGCGGTAGTTTAAAACTTGAATTGGCATAATATCACAAAATCGTCGCCTTTGCTCAATTTGACTCAGACCTTGATGCTGTGACTCAGGCATTACTCAATAGAGGTGCAAGGCTTACAGAAGTACTAAAACAACCTCAATATGCATCACTTCCAATTGAAAAATGAATTCTAGTCATTTATGCAGCTGTCAATGGATTCTGTGATTGAATGCCATTAGATAAAATTCCTCAATATGAAAGAGACATTCTAACGACTATTAAACCAGAATTACTACAATCACTACAAGGTGGAACGTACTACAATAGATATAAGTCTCTATTTTCATTTGGGATCTTTTTAACCACCCTGTGCTATTTGTTCGGTGGCCCGATTTGGAGTCTTTTGGGGGTCAAACTCCAATCCATGAAGCTAGTTAGATTTTTGTGCCTACTAATTTTAAGAGTATTTCGTTGGGATATTCCCATTTTAGTTCTTGTTTCTATCATAGGTTCGATAATAGATGGACATGTAGATATCTATATAGAAGAGGCCTCGTTGAATGAATCCACCCAGGCACAGGCGATGAGTCGTTTGGGACTGGATGGAAATCCTTTTGCCTATGCGGAGGGTGTTCTTAATGAGGATAGCCTCAACATGCGGAGGGATATGATCTGGAATGCCTTTTCTCTCTATTTAAACGAGATTGACTCGATAAATTTAAAATTTAGTGAAATCCCTAGGTATGAATTTGAAGACGCTGTTCGCCTACATCTAAAATACAAAGTGACCTGGAAGGAGGCAGAATCCATTTTCAGCCAAATTAGTGAAAGGCCCTGGCCCTCTTATTCTTATGCGGTTCGGACATCCATCTATCCCCACCTCTATAATCTTGTGGAAAAGGCCCGCCGGCCTTAAATATAAAAAGTAAGTGTGTACCCTCGTTTGAACTCCGATTCCATATTCTTTCATCGATTAGTTATTCCTCTACGTTTGTATTATCCAATCGTGGTCTCAATGAGTTTACAAGATTGAATAGCACTAGCCCAATTTTAATATGAATTCTTGAGCTGGAATAAGTCTTGGTAGTAATGGAATGGTTTCTACTATGATTAGGGTTGTGTTTACTATAAGTGTAGTGCATTATTGTTATGATAATATCGGACTTTGAGTTTTAACAATGTGTAATATAGTTATTATGCTAAAGCTAAAATTGTTCCTAATTTTCCAACTTGGAAAAGTCAAAGCTATTACTGGTTGTGATTTTACTTTTAAAAAGCTAGCTTTCTTTCCTGTAACATAATGAATTTTCTCATCCTATACCAACAATTCTACTTGGACTCTTCCCTATAATGATCATTCTAATGGTGACTTGTGTTAGCTGTGAGTCTGTGACTTAGACCAGCCTCGTATTCAATTTCAAAGTTTTTATTGAATCTCATTAATACTCCTGTGGTTTGAAACAATCAGATGCTGAAACTTAGGAAAGTTTAATTTCTTGTTATCATTGGTAGCTAGGGAACTTATGCTGTTCTAGAATGTCGTCTCATATCTCTAGAATATATTTGTAAAATTTAGAGTATCTTCAGTTTTAGAATATATTATCAAATCAATTACTCATCTTATATGAAATACTAGGAGCTATTTCATAGTCACTATGTTTCCTACTAGCTTCTTCAATTAAGGGTTAGTAATCTTATTATCATATTAGTGAGCTTTGGCTTGTTGTACTAGTAATGCTAAACTAGTACTGGACCTAATCATCACTCATAATATGAACATTTGGTTAGTATTTTGGATCACATTATTACGCTCCATATTAATCTCATAATATTATTAAAAATATTTATTTATGTGTTTTTCCTTCTCTTCCAAAACACTATAATACCAATATATATTTTTTTCTTTTATTTAAAAAAAAATTATCTATTGGGAGCAATACCTATTTTTTATGGGGGCAAATTTATGCAAAACAATTTCAATATTTGACATAGTTGTAGATCTCTTGTCCTTGACTGAACTCGACTTATCAAAATTGTACAAGACAACCCCACAACCATCAGTGTCCACCAGTTTAGACTCACTGTTTTATGTATTAGAAATGATGGTTTTATCTTGATGATCAAATTCTCTATTAATTTCCCTCGATTCATTTAAGTCAGCTGATCGATTCCTGGCTTCCACAGGTTTGGATTTATCATGGCTCAAGTTCGTGCCAGATGAAGACTGCTCATCATTTGTTTTGGTGCCTGACTTATCATTGCCAATGACTGATTCCTTAAAGTTAGTTGAAAGATTCCTAGCTTCCATAGGTTTGGATTTATCACGGCTCGAGTTCGCGGCAGATGAAGGCTGGTCATCATTTGTTTTTGTATCTAACTTATCATTGTCAGCGGCTGAATCTCCCTCCACAATGTGTGCATCGTTAGTGTAAGTACTCATGCCAATATCTATTTCATTCAGTAGAGATCCAATATTTTCAAGTCTATGGCGCATGAGATCCAACCTATGGGATTTCTGACCCTTGATGAAAAATTTCTTGCACCAATCTTTGGACTTTGTTCCTACATGCCGTAGAATCATCCTTAAATCCTTGCCGAAAGATGATACAGCCTGAAGAAAGGCTGCCTTCTCCTCATCTGTCCACTCACAAGTTCCATCATCAATATCCCAACAAGTAATGTCAGGTGGTTACAAGTTGTTGCCATGACAACGTTTTGTAGCCTCAGGTGAAAGAAAATCACACATATCAATCAATGCATCAACTGCAACCCTCTCACTTTCATCGTATTTCCTCCAAAGATGGAGTCTTCTTGAACGCGTTCTTTGGTTAACTGCAGCACCGCACACCATCGCTGGAGTTTTAATCAATTTCTTTTGTGAATCAACATTTGCTTTATGATTTCCTTTTTTAACCCAATCCCTTCATGGTAGATGTGGATGTTTTTGACTTCTGACTTTTACAACCCATCATCTTCTTATCTTTCTGTAAACAATTGGTCTTATGATCTTTGTAGTAGAGTTCAACACAGTCAGCAGTTGTCTTGTGGTCAAGGAAGGAAGTAATTTTTTGAAAATCTTTTTCAAAGGCTGCCAATTTCTTGGAGAAAATATTTCTCTCCTCTAATGTCCAATGGTTGATCATAACTCCTTCTCTCTCAACTGCCAATGGATCTTCAACCAGCTCATTACTAGAATTGAACATTTGAAAACATTTTATCCTTTTGATCCAAAATTAATGCTGGCATCTCCAAGATTTTTCTGTTAACTTCATCTTGGGGTTTTGAAAGTAGTTGGCTTGTATAATTTATCATCTAAGATGTTGGAACTAAGCTTATCTAATTTCCTTTTGCAAAAACGGAAGGAAATAAAGACACAACCAAGGGAAGTATAGTTATTATCATAACAATAATGCTAAATTAGGAACAATAAACCCATTTAAATGTAAACATCATGATATCTGGACATTTTGATGCAATCCTATCCCCCAAGGGTATTGGATAGAAGACTCCAAGAAGATTGGACCAGGAATGCAGGAGAAGGCCCTAGGATTGTCATGAGCCTTAGGATACATTTTGGGCCCATGGGCTAAGTATGACCCACTTATCTTTGTACATATAAGATTAATATTTCATTATTTTTGGGCT